>NW_024882514.1:0-264700 GCF_019059575.1 Amphibalanus amphitrite | reverse complement strand
TAAGACTCCATGGTCACTGTGACAGTCTGCCAGGTCACCGGGACAGTAACCCAGGGTCACTATGTAAGACTCCCATGGTCACGGGTTCAGATTCCCAGGTCACCGGGATAGTTACAGAGGGTCACGGGCTCAGTCACCCAGGTCATAAAGACAGTCTTATTAAAGTCATCGGATCGGGCCTCTGCGAGCGTACTGTAAGCCTCCCTAGGTTATCGGAATAGTATTCCAAACTAGGCGGGTTGTTCTACCAAGGGTCGCATTGTTGTGTCCCTGACGCCAGCATGATGTAAGTCAGCTGTCGCAAGTGCGGTGAGATAATTAACCCGCGCGGGGCTGGGGGGGGGGGGGTAAATTTTACCCCCCTCGCGAATTTTTGCAATATCTCAAAAACGGCGGCGCGCAGCGCCGCCAAACTTTCAGTACCTTTTCTTACATCAATTTGACACGTTCCCTGAAAATTGGAGCGAAATCCGTCGGAAAATTTTTGAGAAATTGACGTTTTAGTGACGTCATGTTCGTCATTTTCGCCTCAAAAACGGCAAAAGTTCAAACGCCGCTAACATCTTCATTTTTAAAGGAATCAAGACGTAACAAAAAAGGATATACGTAATTCTACTGTGTCTATCAAATGGCTATCTCGTTTTTTTAATTTTGGATTTTGGCCCAAATTTTTTTTCTAAAAAAACTGACTTTTTTGGGAAAATAGCTATAAAATCCAAAATTTTGAGTGTATCGAAAAAACCGGAATATATGTCAGAGAAGTGGTCTATGTGTACCTACATACTAAGTTTTAGAAGAATTGGTTCAAAAATGTGGGAGTTATTCAAAATTTTGTGACGTCACGACACACAAAAATTTGAAAAAATGACTTTTTTGGAAGTTCTAGACCTCGTACGGAAACAAAAATAGCACCATTCGATTCGCCGTGAAAAACAGCATCAGATAGACACCTTTTTAGGCCTTAACAACCAACTTCAAAATTTGACCTCACTTGACCTGACCTTGACCTGACCTCGACCTGAAATTCATCCAGAGGTGGTCCATATCACTTATTGAGTGTGCCTATTGAATTCTATGAGTGAAATGACCCATAAAACATGTGTCGCACATGCCCTTTTCTATATTTTGTTTTTGGTGACCTGACCTGACCTGACCTGACCTTGACCTTGACCTCTGAATGATATTGTATGCAACGACTATTGTCTTGGTAGCCTAAGAACACGTTTTGGGCGATCAGTCTCAGTCCATGACTCCATTCTTCGGCAACTACGGTGCAAGGCCGATACTGTAGGAACTTGCAATTTGTACCCTTGACCTGACCTTGACCTTGACCTCAAACTTAAAATTAAGTACATGTTTTTAGTTTTTCGTGATGAGATCTTTCGATTGGCGTTTGAATTTTCCAAATCGGACCATTAGTTCGGGAGATAACAGGGGGGGGGGCAAAATTTACCCCCCCCCCCCCCAGCCCCGCGCGTTCGGCTGGAGACCCCAGCCCCGCGCGGGTTAATGTATGAAACTTATTAAGCTTTTAGGCTTTCAAGCGATATTCCAGGCTGATCTGCTCGCCGCTCTATTTGCTGGCGAGTGCTTCAGTTGATTGATTAAGCAATAACGTAATAATGACGTTTGCTAGTCATTTAAGAGTTGTAAGCAGTCATAATGATGTTATGGTCATTTGGAATGTGCTTCGGAGGCTAATTTCAACCCCGACTTAATCTCGCAAATGATCAGTACCCTAACGATGATTGGATGATATTATCATGATCTTATGGTTACCGATAGTCATTACCAGCACTTCAGATTTTATTTAATCTAATCCGAATTCATTTTACAATTTCATAATAAAGTCACTGTTATCCGCGAGCCCAAGCCTTTCACTCATAAGCGTTCACGAATGCATTTGCTAGTACTGTCTACCGATCCGATTCGGCAGAGCCCACGTCTTTCATTAGCGCTCTGCTGGGGGCGCCTTTGACGGGTGACGGCAGGCCCGTCACGGACGTCACGCGCTCCGTCACGGCCGCGATGTGTTTGGTTTGATCGGGCGCGTGCCATCCTGCTGACCGGCCGGCAAATAGTGACTAATTGGAGCTGAGTTGGCGCGGTGCTGCCCGAAATTCAGCGCCGAAACGGCGTGTTCTAACCGAGGCGGGCTGCGCTGGCGAGCGGCAGATATTTCCCGGCTGGGTTGGGTGTTTCATGCTAAATGTAGCGATAATGTATACAAATGTACATTCCGGCAGCGGTTGAGTAGCTGAGAAGTTAAGTGGTGGCTATGTGATAGCACGTTTCTCTGGGAATATGCAACGTTCTTTAAGACAACGACCTTATGACCTGCTGGGTATTGTAAGCTCACACGTAGGTATCTGCTTACTGCTGAATTCCCCAGCACCTTTTTGTGTCGAAATTTTCGAAGGATCTTATTCAGGCACCTTCAAAATGCTCAATCAGAAGTGTCAAGAAAGTAAGGCATTTTTATATCTTTCCTTCTTAATACGAAAGGTAAACAGGCAATAGTTTTCCCCACGCTGCTTGCAGTTTTTGGCCATTGTTTCTACGTGTGCTAGCCTATTCGGTGCACTGTTCTTACCTGTAGGAGAAGTGTTTTGGTATGTTAGTTATCACACTGACCTTCGATTCAGCCCAGTCCTATATCAATGGCTTGGTGAGTAACATCTTTAAAAACTAATGGACGTGCCGTTAAACTCACTATTCAACCATTTACCATTCAGCATGGTGGATGAAGTCGTCTTTAAAAAGAGCAAGTAACCTTAAAAAGTGCTCTTCTCGGTGACTCATTGTCCGTGGAGCTGGCTTTGTGAGACCGTATTCGCGATATTGATATGACCACGTAATGTAAGTAAGAACAACGACTGATTACCCTGTCAATGTCTTTTAGGGCAACCCGTCCAAAATTTCCACATCACTCCCGTTACAGTGCGCACCCTCAGACATCAAACGGCGGCTCCAATGCCGCGATCGCCACCCATTTGAGTGAAATTAGCGTCTCAGACGTCAGGACGACAATGTCCACTGGCTGGGCCGGTGTACCGGTATCAGCGGCGGTGTCGGTCCGTCCGCACCCGCTCCGTGTCACATTGTCACCCCGCCGGTGTCACCGGGCCGATATGCGTCTCTGGGGGTGTCATCCGTCACGCGGTGACATGCCGGTGGTGACGGTGACCGCCGGTTGTCCCGCTGCCAGTACTGGGAACATTGGCGAGAACGGGCCCGGGATGGTGACCTCGGCTGGGCCGTGGGAACCGCTGGGAAAGGCTGAGCACTGAGACTCTGCTGACTTCATACAGGGGTAACGGGACACAACGGTGACGGCAGGACAAGACGGATCTTGAGCGGGAGGTCCGGCAGGGCACGTCGATGGCCAGAGCGAACGGTACGAGCAGCTGGAAATGGGGCGAATCTGTGAGAGGAGGTTATGATAACGGCGTATAACTGCAATAGCCTATTCTTCCAGTCACGGCTGCAAACTTGCCAGACAGGGACCATTTCTTTCTATCACAATAGAAAGGACTAGGGGAGGAGACTCAAGGGAGAAGGTTGTGGTCTACAATGTAATAACATTTCTCGTTCAATGGATCCGGCTCTGTTGATTCTTTTAGATTGAACGAGAAAGCGTCCTTCAATTTTATGAGCAATATGCGGAATGTAAGCATTGCTTTAACTGCGAGTTGAAGCTTAAGATAAAAATGCTTAGCTGTCTGTTGGTTCTCTTGTATCCGGTTCATTTTGGTTTCCATTTTTATCTGCAGTTAAATCGTCGTTTCCATAATAAACGAATTTTTCGTGTACATGTTGTGCCTTTTCCTGTAAAATATTTCTGTGTACATCTGAAAATGACCGAAGAATTTTTGACGTACATACATGGTTGAAGAATCACCGAGCCTGTAGCTGGAAGAGTTGTCAACCTAACGGCACACGGTGATGACGTTAGACGTTGACGAGTTGTTGTTGTTGTTGTTGTTCCTCCCGGGCGACCTCTAGGGTCGCCCGTCAGCCAGCGGCTCCAGATGGCGCCTGAAGCCGCGGGCCAAGGCCGCGACGACGTCGCCGTCGCGCAGCTGCGCAGGGTCCACGTGTATGTTGCCGAGCAACCGAAGGCGCAGTCCGGCGAGACTCGGGCATCGGAGCAGCACATGCTCCGGTGTGTCCGCCTCCTCCTTGCACACGATACATCGCGCCGCAGGGCAGTCCTTCTCGGGGCAGCCGGGGCACGAGTTCGTCGGAAGGCGGCCGATACGGTGGAGATACTGGCGGGCCATTCCCCAGTGACCGGCCCTCAGTTGGTGTACATCCACCGCCTCGCTCCTGCTCACGCCGGAGACCGGGCTCGGCATCCGGTCTCCCCAAATTCGCCGGAAGAAAGAATCCGGCCACGACTTGCGCCATGCCTCTGCAGCCGTCCTGGCCACGGCGCCCGTGATGGTGCGGACATCCGCTGGCGCCTCCTGCTGGAGGCCGGCTGCTTCTCTCGCCAGCTCGTCCGCCTTTTCGTTGCCGGGGATACCGCAATGCGCTGGTACCCACTGCAGCATCACCTCTTGGCCTCTGGCGGAGATGCTGAGCAGCAGGGCCCAGATCGCCGCGCCCATCGGGGTGGTCTGCGATCCCGCCCCTCCGGCCAGCATGGACAGCGCCGCCTGGGAGTCGGTACACAGGACCACGGGTCCCTCTGCCTCGGCACCTGATAGGTTGCTGACCTCCTCCAGCGCCGCTTTGATAGCGCACAATTCGGCGCGGGTGCTGGAGCACAGGCGTCCTGCGGCGACCCTGATCTCCCTGGCCTCCCCGTTCCTGAGTATGAGGAGGGCGCCGCCGCCGCCGTTCGTCGTGCCGCCCTCCGCCGAGCCATCGCTCCAGATCCAGGTAGCGGCTTCTGGGAAGGTGGCGAGGTAGTTCTCGGCGGTCTGGCGGCGAATCGCGGCGGGGGCGTCCCGGCTAGCAGCCCCGCTCATGTTCGGGGATATCCTGATGGTGCCCGGGTCAGACCACGGGGGGAGCATCACCTGCAGGCGCTCCTCCACCGGCACATCCTCCAGGTGGCATGCTCGGAGGGCCTCTCTCCCTAGGCGTCTCCAACCAGTGGTCGACTTCAGTCGGCGAGGGGGGTCTTGATCGGCGATCACTCGCAGCGGGTCGTCTTCAGGTAGCGATCTCGCCAGGCAGAGCATCCTGGTGGCCAGAGTGCCTCGCCTGACCTGAGCGGCTGGTAGTCCGGCCTCTGCCATGAGCGGTGCTACCGCTCATGCCGTCCGAGGGACCCCGCCTTCAAGTGGTGGACGGTGTTGGGGTTTCGGCCTCACCGCGGCGTGGCGAACGCCGAGGAAAACCAAACGGGGTCCACCTGCCTCCCCGATGGCGGTCGCCGCGGGCCGACGCCGGCGCGCTGCTGTCGCGCAGCTGCGCCATCTCAGCCCAGCGTCACGTTGACGAGTTCGGGAGTCAGCTCGAACCACCACCGCGAACGGGCCGAGCTGGGCCTAAGGGTCAACAGGTCAATGATCTTGTCACCAATGGACTCCGCAGTCTGCATACTGCCAGCGCTGCGGCGCAAATGTCACAAAAAGCCGAATGTGTCGTACAGTCTACAGCGCTGGCATTGCATGTTCCTGCATAAAATTTACAAGTCGCCACATTAGACTTGTAAGCATGTCCATTAAGACTCGCTTTTAAAACGTCCGCGAAAAAGTGGCCAACAGGCCTGGCTTGAATTATGCCGTCTGCAGCGACGACCTCGGCGGTGGCGGCACGCGACTGAACGACTGGCGCCGCGGCACGGCACTGACTGGAAACCACGGCAGAGTTTTCAGCGCTGGAAAGGAACAGCTCTAGTTGGTTGAACGGTGACTGAGCTCATGACCGGAAAGTACAGTTTGAAGTGACATTGCGGGGCTCTGCTGGAATGGCCTTGGCACTTGAATTCCCCTGGCTTGTTGACTGCTGAGTGTTGTGGTATGAGTGATTGAGCTGCATTTATGATTAATTTCCTTAAATATTTAGAACACACAATTAGATAAGAACAACAGTGATTCCTAGAAAAATGGTGATTCACTTTCGTTGTGCTGGAAACTACAAAAAAAAAATGTGTCGTATGGCCCAAAACCTCGTGGAATAAGTAAGCATCATGTAATGAACGAGTCAAGAGTTCAAGCTCCGTCTCCGTGGACTTCTGATACAGAGTTTAACGGTCCGGCGATAGGCCCCGTTTGCCTGGGTGATTTATGTAGCATTTGGGATGGCATCACGACCCGAGAATCGTCCGTGTATCTTACTGGGAGCGGTGGCAGACCCGTGGCCGGCCATTCACGGGAGGTCACGAAACGCCTTTTTGAGATGCCGAGCCCCTATCAAGCCGGCATAAATCTTTTCTCAGATGTTGTCTTGATGTCAATATGTGTCGTGTTAAAAGCCAACCAGCGGAGAAAACATCGCGAAACCGCCTTAAAAGAATCCACATGACTTCTCTGTCTTCTGGTGATTGGCGGACATACCACGCTCGTCGCCATCGGTCACATCATCGAAGTCATCGAAGCCTTGGATCTCATCGAAGGCTGTAAATGGGATTAACGTGCCGGCATCATGGACTTGCTCGTGGCGGCACCTCGCCCCACGTCGTCGTCCCTCAGTGATGGTCAGTCAGTTGGGAATTCATCTGGCTTCGGTGACTGCAGCCGCGCTGGTCCGCGCTGACCTGCCTCTCCAGCCACATCTCTGACCCAGACACGGCTGGTCAGAGTCTCGGACGGGGTTTGAGTGCTGTCTGAGGTCCCTGACGTGTTGGAGAGGACTTTGACTCGGGACAACGGGTGACAGTGCGGCGCTCGCGAATGGTGGTTATGATCAGCGAAAAAGCCGTGGTCAGATCCCTTCGCAAATCGCATCACAGTAGAATGAATGGATATAATAAAGAATGAAGAGCACATATATGGCGAAATCAAGATGTGCATCTAATGCTTCTGAAAATGACCTCTTCAAATCTGCTGTGGCATCCGACCAAAGGAAATGCACTTGGTCAAGCTGGAATGCATAAGTTGGGTAATGACTCGTGCACAAACTTGTGCTTTGGACTGCACAAAGTCGGAGGCTTGTGAAAAAATCCTCGCTAAATACTGGTATTAGCTGAGTAAGTAGGGTCACCGCAAGATTTTTTTCTGTGTCCCGGAATGAATGGCCCGACGAGCTGTATCAGTAGCCGGATGGACGAGAGATGAGCTCATTTCTAATTCTTTTTCTCTTGTGTTTCATAACAAGTAAAACGTGCATCCGGTTATGTGACGATGGACGCATGTAATGTTTCACTTGTTGGCTATAAATGATCATTTTAGCAACTCATTGGTAGACAAGGTGTCCTTTGGCTGGCCGGAGGGTTTTGAATTCACTAACAACAGATCCAATCTGTATTGACGCTCATTTTCTGTACAGTGCCGATCATAGAACACCCTAGCAATGTTGACATTTCCTGAGCCAGTAACAGTCGCATTTATTTGTCGTTGGCCTGTCGTGGCGCCGTCGCTATCCTGTCGAGGCCGGCGCGCCGGGCACGTTTTGTGACAAGTACACGGGAAAAGGTCCGATACAGTCGTCTGCGCCCCGCCAGCCCATTGTGCCGCGGCCGTAAAGCCGTGTAGCTGCAGTCACGAGCGGCGCTCGGACGGCGGCGGCGGCGCGTGCTGTCTCGTGCCGGGCTCGTGCCGGGCTCGTCGTGGCGCCACGGCCGCCGTTAGGACAGGCTGCAGCGCTGCAGGTCAGCAGGGACGTGCCGTGGTCGGACGGATAGCCGTCAATGGAGTGGCGTGATGACCGGCAACAGACAGACAGCAGATGTAATTATCGATGACGCCGCGGCAGGAGTTACGATTGTTGAGCAGGCTGTCACCCTGTCATCACTGTTGGTCACCATTGGGACATTGTGCTGCTGAATGAAACATTTGCAGGCGTCTCGCATTACGTCACATATTTTGACCGAAGTCGTACGAGCTCCTGGTCGTGTCGCGATCTCTGCAAAGGGGCCTCCCATTACATAACGCCGTCCAAACGCAGTTTTGCGGTTGGAATCGAGCCGGCCGGCCGCCCGCTCCCTCCTCCCAATCTTGCATGTTAAGCTGGCCGGAGCCTCTGATACCGCTAATGACGCCTTGGTTCGGTAATGCGCGCGACCGAGCGGCGACGGCGCCTCCGTCCGCCGCCGCCGTCTAATGCAGTTGTCTTGTCCAGGGGCTCAATGCATCACGGGTGTGCCACCGTGTGGGCTCTGTCAGGATTATTCATCTAAGGGGCGCTGCGGCGGCGGTGGTGTGAGGTGCCATCAGTGCCCAGAGTGGCGCCGCTGACCTCAGGAGTCTGCCGCGGCGCCAGACCTGTCGAATGGCCAGACACAGACGACATTCACAAGCAGGGATACCGCTACCTGCGCAGTACCTACCTAATCCAGACAGAAAATACATGGCCGACGGTTGTACCGTAATTGGGGGATCATTGTGAAAGCTGGAGCGAGTAGAGAGCTGCATTGCCGGATGTGTTAAATGATAAGTTTTTTTTTTAGATGCCTTCACAAGATGCTATGCACTTAAGGTGGCCTGCTAGTAGCTATCAGCTAGGGTTGCACTAATTGCTGATATGCCTGCTTTGTCTTATTATCAGAGAGAATCATCGATTAAAACACTGAAATAACTTCATAACATAAAGATATTTGCTGTAAAAGAGATTAGGTGCAGATTTGGTCAAATTAGGTGCACTCCCCGGATAGCCCGTCGTGAAAACGGCTAGTGTCCGCTTTCGTTACAAATGCGCCTCATGATTTGTCCCTAGGGAGTCGACGTGGATGGTTGTGTCGAATGCAACATATCTAAGGCGCCGCTCAGCGCATTGCGACAGTCATAAGGGCGTGTTAATACTGAGACCGTGTTCCGGCTCAAAGCTATCAGCACAATCATGGGTGGTGTGAGTTTTCTGCGTTATAAGTAGCAGCTTGGACCGGCGACTTGAAAGGCGGCAGTGTCGGAGACGCCAAAGGAAACGCCTCCGTGTATATTTGTCCCAGCCCGGCGGAATATTTATTATTTACCTAAGCCCGGAACTGAATACAGGCCTGGCCTCGACCATCGCTTTGGTCTCCAATAGGCGTTCAGGTCTTATGGCCAGGACTTATGCCGGCTCTCCTAACCGGCTAATGCCACCCATTAATCGTCTCAAGATTGTTATGATTCGCGTTTTACTGTTATTTGCACAGTGTCTCTCGCCACAGTGTCTTCCGTTTGGCCGGACGATATGCCATTAAGACCGGGGCGCTTACGCTGGTGTTTGTTTTCATTTTGCTCGGTGTTTGATAAATCCTGCCAGCGCCTCTTGTAAAGTGGCTCAGCTGTGCCCCATTAATAGTGTTTGTTTTGAAGTGGGATATTATTCAGCGCTAACATGACTATATCTGCCTCTATTGTTTGTCCTAACATCGGTCATGATGACGCCACTATCATTATTTTATTACCCACTAGCTTACCATTTCAATGTCATCACCTAATTACATCCACCATTTACCGCCCTTGTAATCGCTCTTTTATGTTTCTGGGATGGTGCAGGCGTTACCGGAACTGCAGTCATCACCGTTAGAAGGCACATCACCGGGCCTTATCCCACATCGGATGATTCAGTCGTCTTGTGTGCGTATGTTACGCTGGTTTGGCGTTCATGCAGCACTCAAGAACAATACCAGGAACTGCCCTCCCCCGGTCTACCCTCCCCCACTCACAGCAGTGTCCCCTCGCCCGTCTCGTGTCTCGCCCTGGTCACTGTTGACTGTTGAAGCCGAGCCAGACCAGATACGGACCCAGTCCAGGAACTCAGTCAGCTCTCTGCACGAACAATCTGTGCTGAGGACACCGGAAGGAGGTGGAGCGGGTCACTGGTACGATACACCGTGAGCAAGCGGTGATTCACAGACGCACCTTATGTTACTGGGCTTAGGTGTGGGCTTACGTGCGCACTATTGCGGTGTGCACCTGTGAATGCTGTGTCAGCGTGTGCGTGATTGTGATAGATTTAGACGGAAGTGCGTCGTGAACTTTGACCCTACAGGTGACAAATGTGACCAGTGCCCGCGTATAATACGGCTTATAATCGAAGACATGTGCTGGAGAAGTCTCAATTCGGATGAACCGAATGTCATTCACTATCAGCAGGCATCTTAGAAAGTGATGCTGATTAGTGCCTAGTTCTAGAGATCGATTATTGGTATGTGATTTTTCGTCGAATGTGCTCGATAACCGAGAAGGTACACGCAATATGGCGCCATCCAGGTGGTTATCTTGGGTCCGAATCGCCACTATCACTGCCGTCTCACCGTCGTTCTCGTAAATGTATGAACTGGCGCCGTCACTGGCGCCAGGACCCCAACTCAAACAGGTAGACTAACTAATGAACGCTGGTAAATCGAGCGCGCCCGTCGGGCGTCGCTGCTGGCCCGGTAGATATATGGCCTTTGATTAATATTTGGCCGAATTTATTGCCAGCTTCCACTGAAACAACCCTAAGCTGTTGTGCCTGAGCTTATATGTGTTAATAATATACCTGCTTGTTTTTACAGTATTTTCTTGGAACTCAAAATGGCTGATCCTTAGTCCTATTTTTGAACAGGCAGGTGAGTTCATTTCATCAACCTTCTGAGTAGCTCCATTTTTCTATATCGGTCGATCGCGTGGCTAACGACCTGGGCCAATTCTGTTCCGATCTGGACATGGCTCGGTCCACACACCCAGTGCCCCCGACTTGTCCATATATCATCGATCGCCCTAATTGAAGGTGGCGTGTGTGTTGGGTGGGCGGCGCGCCCTACCCCACAGAGACCCGTGGAGGTGCGGTCAGCGCGGACCGCGCGGCCCCGAATACAGGCCGTCACCGACTTCCGGCGGCGGCCGCAGCGGCTCCTCGCGGGCGCGCCGCGTGCCGTGCTCCGGCCGGCCGCCACCGCCGGTTAATGACAATCCCAGCAGTCTGGGCCGGCGCCAGCCTGCTGCTCACTTAATCATGGCCGCGCCCATAACCGACTGCGCGCCGACATGTTGGCGAGACGATCTCCGGTATACCTCCGGGGGCGTGACCTCGGGCAAGGCGGCAAAGTGACCCCTGTTTGACCTAAACACTTGTCAATCGGTAGTCTGTCCCAAACACGTACGTCTTTAAGGCAAAATTTGCAGACAACTGAGGCAAAGTGTATGTGTACTGTGTAGTTTGATAATCTGTTATAAGGTATCATTTACTTTTTGGTCTGTTAACCCTCGCCCATGTAGGGGTTGGTGCAACCCCCCCCCCCTGAGGTTTTTCTTAGCTACACGCCGAACCGTTTCCGATAGCCTGCTCAAATTTTCAGTACCCTTTGGGGCATCCTTTGCGCAACTTTTGGTAATTTTTTTGTCAAGGTCATGTCAGGTCACGGAGCTATGACGTCATAAAGGGAACAACCTCTGGCTAGATTTACGCTAAGTTGGAGATTGCTTCACATTGGTATAAATGCCGACTGACCTGACACACTGATGGATTGTTTAAGAATCACAACTGGCTGATTTGACATTGGCACAATGTCCGTTGACATTTTGAAGGTTACTAAAGGTCAAGGTAAGGTCAGTGACCTCGGTTGACCTGTAATGACTTCTTGCACTTGTATGCCTTTTCGGGGTATTTTGATGCCCTGAATTCGAATTTGCCATCCATTTCAGGCATCGTCGGTTGTTTCTTGTAGTTCATTTTGGGTCAGGGTCAGGTCAGTGACGTCACACGCCTGACGTGACCCAATGCACAAATGACCTTGCAGACTTCCGATGCTCCCAACGCATCATTCTTAGAGTTATGACATCGAAATATACACCAAACGATAGAGAATTGATCAAGGACTTCAAGTCGATATCTTTTACCGTTTTGCCGCAATCGGAGCGGAAATCTGAAAAAGTTAGATTTTTCCGAAAATTTGACCTTTGGCCGGTCATAAGTAGGTCAAATGTTGACCTAGGACCAAAAAATATACCACCAATCGCGAGATCTCGTTGAGAGCAATCCGTTGGTCTTTTCCGCTAAGCTCTATGACGCTCCGTTTTCAAACGCCAGGGGGGGTCGCACCCCCCCCCCCCTGCATGGGCGAAGGTGGCAAAACACCGTTTACGGGCGAGGGTTAATTTATTTTCGTTTCCTCTCAGACACTGAACCGCTTTATAGAATTTGAAAAGGTACTGAGTGAGCTGGTTAGCAAGTCGGTAGAAGTGACAGAACGATTTCAGTCTTGACCCACTCAAGACCCATTAAAGAGTCTGAACGCCATCGCCAAGTACAATCACCTCAGTGATGTCATGATGAGATGACGTCATCATCGATGTACCGTGGGCGCGGGGTCGTGTAAGCTGAGGGGATTTTTTTCTTCTGATGCCGACCAGGATGTCTGGTGTCGGGCACTGCAGTCAGAGGCTCCGAGCGGCCCCTCTCGAGCCTGGTGAGAGGGGCTCAACTCAGTGGGCCGACTGAGTTGGGTCAGGCTGAGTTGACGGAACAGCGCGGGGTACGGGGTTCTCTGGGAGCTCCATTCAGTCTGTATGACCGGCGCCGCTCGCCGGCGGTGCCGTGGCGCCTCTCGCCTGCGCTGAGGTCGCTGCTGCGGGAGTCTCCGGGAGCCTGGGACACAGAGGCTCGTCAAATGACAGCTCAGAGGCTCGTCATTTTACCACCTCTGCGCTGGCTACAGTGGTATGTTCAGTGGAGGTCGCTGGTTTTGGATGAAGAGTGTCGATGATGAACAACGGTAATGACACATTGGAGTCATTTGCGAGTAGTGGGACCATGGGAAGGAGGCACGCTAGATATAGATGTTATCGGGACCAACCACTGCGCTACACGACTTTTCTAAGGAATAATTATGTAAAATCAGGTGGATGATCCGTTTACCAGGCTTTGATGTAATTGTAAACTTTCGCCTCGAAACCATTGTTTTTGCTTCAGGAGTAACTAGGTGGTCTCAGTGGTCAAGATCAAAGCACCCAGCAAGTGTCGTGTCAGCTCTAGCACATTGTTTTAGTTGTTCCGCATTAGTGTTTCGTTTCATGTTTCTACACGGCTCCTCTGGCTCCTCAGCCTTTGGTCTGGTGTCTCAGACACCGGCGAGTCTGTGATTGCATCATTATGTAAGCAATCGACAATGGATGGGACCATGGCCCGCCTTCTCAAACCCGAATATCACGTTACCTAGAGCTTCCGCGTTACAAACTTCTGCAGCAACCTCCTAAAACCTGAGCCAGAGATTTGTCTGCAGGCTCCTGCACCGCCCACAGTGGTCGCGACAACTAAAATAAAACCAGCCTCAAAATGTCGCCGATAAAATGTGATCGGATTCCCGTTGATGCCGCATTGTGTGGCGGGCTGATGCGGCGTAGTGAATCGGTTTGTCCACGAGAGCTGACGGGGGCGGCGGAGACGGCAGCCACCGGGATTGTGTGGGACGGGGTCGTGCGGTAGGCTGTCACCCGGGATTAGCGTCTCCCAGAGTGGTGAATGGTGCACACAATGGTGAATGGTGCCCACTACATATGTGCACCATTCACCACCTATTGCAGAGTGGTGAGCTGCTGTGTCAAGGATTTCACTTTGCGTCAGCTTCTTTTCTGGCGTTTTGCCTTGATCGGGCTTTGTGGTCGTGCTTGCTGGGAGGAGAAAGGAAGAAGGATAAAAATATAGAAAAATAAGCCACCTTGTAACATGATTATTTATGAGTCATAAAAGATGCCTTGCACAGTGTGACGTATGGAATGCATGGACACGTTTTTTAGCTTGCGATATCGCATTTTAACTCATTTTGTCCACTTCATCAATAAGACTTTCACTGTACGTTTTTACGGTGTGAAGCCAATCACTTCTGTTGCAGAACAGCTGCATTATTGCTGCATGCGTTGTAATTAATTGCTCACGATACTGCTGCAGCCCATCTTTTTGTACGGTTGTGCTGATCCTTTTTGCGCATTGTTTAAAGGTATGCGCGCTTCAGCCTTAGGTAGCATACGCCGGCGCTGAAATGACGCAAAGCCTATACAAGATGCTTATCATCTCATGCACTCTTTTCTACCCAGCAAATCTAACTATGATAAGTTGTGGTGAGTAGTCAATGACAATGATGCGTTCGCGTCTTGTCCGAAACCATACACGAGGATCATTTACCGAAACGGCCATTCCTGTGGTAAGTAAGGTGTAGGTACATATATTTCTATTGTAAGTGAGATGTTTTTATTTTGATTGGTAATAAATAACAAAAACAAAAGATTTTTCCCATTTCCATGTCCCATTTCTATTCCATTTCCCAAGTCGGTTTGCTTTTCAGTATTTTCTCAGTGTTTTTGTTGGTATTTGGTTTGGTATTGGTGTCCAAATTTTCCATGTTTAACGTCTTTAGTAGTTAGCCTGTTATGCCTGTTATGTACAAGGAGAAAAGAAAGAATATCGCACGTTGACATTTTTACATGTTTTTGTTTGTTCAGTGTTTGATGTATTGTGTCTATAAATAAGCCGGATATGATTAATGACCGACAACAAGTGTTTTTGCTGGAGTCGGAGGTAGCGCTAGTCCGTTATAAACTGTAGCGCCATTGGGTGTGGCGTCGGACGGCATCCATTTGATGCGCTGGTACACAGACAGCATTGCATCAGTACAGCAACAGTAAACCAGCTGATCATTGATGGTTTAGCGTTGTCCATCGAGCTTGTTATTAGTAACTCAAGCTCATTATGGTTTGTTTTGACAGTTCCAATCAATTTAGTTGCTCTCGTTTTTTTATGTAAATGTTTCTTGAGTGAACAAAAATACAAAATAGGATACAAATCGAGCCGATTGCTGTAATCAAATGTCTGTAGTCCGTTGCTGCGCAGTGTCCATTCAAGATAGTCCATTGCGCAGTGTTTGTGTTTGTTTCTGAGCTGCTGGCTCGTCGAGTAGCTCACCCAGTGGGACCTTTTTCACTGCAAACATTAGCTGCGGTACTGGTAGCGTGTCTCTGGCGAGACAACAAAGCCTGTTTACCTGAGCCCATCACGTGCTTCAAAAGGATATGATTAATGATCAGCTTCACGATAGTTCTAAATAAGTGAAGCTCAGACGTCTAAACATTCAAACTAAAATCAAGTTTGGTAAATCGTAATCGACTAGACATTTATGCATATCCAGCCAGCATTTACGTATTAGGGTTTTAATGTTTATTAGGTAGGGAGGTAATCATTCGCTGGTGCGGCGAAGAAGCGTGTTGTTAATCCGTGCCGCGGCATAGCTGGAAAGTTGTAACCGGAGGTAACCGAGTCCAGTGACGATGAGTGGCCGATGGGCCTGTTACTCGTAATCTCACCGGTCGTCGCAGTCTCCTCGGGCCGGACCGGCGCCGCGCCATCCCCGTTCGTGTGCCGGACACGACTCCGCCGTGTTTTGATGATTTAACGATATGCAAACGGCAGTGATTTGAATAAACAAAACAGGCAACGGCGCGGCTCAGGTCGCACCGTCGCCGTCGCCGCTGCCGCTCGCCGAGACCCGCCGACACGGGAGGGGCGGGCCCGGTCCGGTCGTCTGCATCCTGACATTAGCCCGGAGAGGGCAGATCGGAGACGGGGATCCGTCGACGAGGCGACAGGGCGGCGGCCGCGCCGGATGGGCGAACGATAATGCCACCGGTAACGCGGCGTCACTCATTCGGCGACGGACGACGACGATACACAGCCATTGATGTCGGCACAGACCGCGGCAAATCTACAGTAAGTCTGAGAGGTGTCGAGCTTCCGCCGACCCCCCGCCGCCTGGCCCCACCGCCGCCGTCGCGCCCGGCGCCTCGATGGAGCCGCTGCATGTTTCGACCTCTGTGGCACACGTGTCTCTCCGGCGCCGTCGTGCCCCTACGTAGTAAACAATGCAAATATGCAGTATTTCTATGTAGTGGCATGTCGCCGGTGTTAGTTTGTGGAATATCGAGAGGGATAGCAGGAACCGACTGACTTCGTTATAATGTTTACTGAGATTGGATCTTGGTAAAAAATACGGCACGCTTTGCTGCATCAGCTTGTCCCTCATTAAGTTTGTTATTTAGTGGGTAAAACTACAGCCTAGCTTTCACTAAGCATTAGGTCAGTGGTGGCACGCAATAGTTTTTATTTCCTACATGCACGCGTGCGGTATAATGAACCGTCGGGGGCAACGCAAGGGCATCAGGAATATTGTGTTCATTTTACCTTATAAAGGACTAAGACTGCTCGATCCTATTTGTTGGCTGTTTGCTGTTCATAAAGCGGCACAGCTAGGTATTGACAGTGCACATGGCGTACGTACTTCTTTGCAATGCAATTTACAGTTACTGCAGTTAGGTACCTATCTAATTTTTCTAGTGGCGTTTATTGGGCAAACTGTACTCCTTGCAGACATGTTTTCTCACACCATTTTCGTCATCATCTAGAATAGTCGCTAGCTGGTATGAAGTCAGAAGCATAGGGGAGAGTGGGGTAAGATGCCCAGGGCGGGAAAGACGCCCCACCCCCTCTAGCGGCGAAACAAAGAAACGAACCTGGAAATTAATGTTCTTAGCGTAAAGCGGAAGCCTGCCTTGTTAACTGCACAAAAATTTGCGAAGCTCAGTTGGGCAACGGCTGGCTGGTGATTGCATGTTTTTTATTTGCTGCTTTCAAAAAAATATTTTGGGGTCAAAACATTGTAAATGTCAAAGAAGGTAGATAAATTTTGCGTCCCTTGCTATAGTCGTGATACATTAACATGCGTGTACTGTGTCCCAAACTCAAACAGTTTATTTCAGGGTGTAGTTTTATGGCTAACAAATTGTACTGATTTAATGTTACTTCGGTACCTTGGGGTAAGATGCCCCCTGTCCTGATGGGGAAAGATGCCCCCCTAAATTCGTAGGCTGTCCTTCAAGCATCCCGTCAAATCATTTATTACATACTTGTGATTAGAGACAAAAGCCGATCTGGGACTATTGAGAGTCCAGTACGGTCGGGTGCTCCCCATGCCGGTCTCTCGGCCCATACAACGACTTTTTGGGCGGCATCTGACTCTGAGAGCCCTCACGACGGCCTCTGTGGGCCCCATTATTGGCTCCAGGACCCCTCACGGCATCCTTTGAGGGCTCCCACGTTGGCTCCACGGGCCGCGCTGGCATCTGGGGTCCACACGATGGGCTCGAGGGCCCTCAAGCATCATGAAGACCTACAAGGGCCCCACAGTGGTCTCCGAACGCCACCACGAAGGCTTGTTTGGCCATGCTGGACTATGATGGCCCTAACGATGACCTCTGAAGCCCCTCACGACGACTTTTTAGGGCCCTTACGATGACGTTTGGTGTCTACTGCAGGCTCGAAGGAACTGCTGATTCGTTCAGGCGATTCACGTGCCCATTTATGTCACTTATAGTGCGGGGGGCATCTTACCCAACGCCAGGGGCGTCTTTCCCACCCTGTGGGGTAAGATGCCCCCTTTCACTTCTTCAGGGAAATGCTTAATAGCAAAAAAAAAAGTTATATTTCAGGCACGAAAGTGTGATAGGGGAGAGTGGGGTAAGATGCCCAGGGTGGGAAAGACGCCCCACCCCCTCTAGCGGGGAAACAAAGAATCGAACCTGGAAATTAATGTTCTTAGCGTAAAGCGGAAGCCTGCCTTGTTAACTGCACAAAAATTTGCGAAGCTCAGTTGGGCAACGGCTGGCTGGTGATTGCATGTTTTTTATTTGCTGCTTTCAAAAAATATTTTGGCTTCAAAACATTGTAAATATCAAAGAAGGTAGATAATTTTTGCGTCCCTTGCTATAGTCGTGATACATTAACATGCGTGTACTGTGTCCCAAACAGTTTGTTTCAGGGTGTAGTTTTATGGCTAACAAATTGTGCTGATTTAATGTTACTTCGGTACCTTGGGGTAAGATGCCCCCTGTCCTGATGGGGAAAGACGCCCCCCTAAATACGTAGGCTGTCCTTCAAGCAGCCCGTCAAATCATTTATTACATACTTGTGATGAGAGACAAAAGCCGATCTGGGACTATTGAGAGTCCGGTACGGTCGGGTGCTCCCCATGCCGGTCTCTCGGCCCACACAGGGCCTTTTTGGCGGCATCTAACTCTGAGAACCCTCACGACGGCCTCTGTAGGCCCCATTATTGGTTCCAGGACCCCTCACGAGATCCTTTGAGGGCTCCCACGTTGGCTCCACGGGCCGCGTTGGCATCTGAGGCCCCCACGATGGGCTCGAGGGCCCTCAAGCATCATGAAGACCTATAAGGGCCCCACAGTGGTCTCCGAACGCCACCACGAAGGCTTGTTTGGCCATGCTGGACTATGATGGCCCTAACGATGACCTCTGAAGCCCCTTACGACTACTTTTGAGGGCCCTTACGATGACGTTTGGTGTCTACTGCAGGCTCCAAGGGACTACTGATTCGTTCAGGCGATTCACGTGCCTATTTATGTCACTTATAGTGCAGGGGGCATCTTACCCAACGCCAGGGGGCGTCTTCCCCACCCTGTGGGGTAAGATGCCCCCTTTCACTTCTTCAGGAAAATGCTTAATAGCAAAAAAAGTTATCATATTTCAGGCACGAAAGTGGGATATTTTTGGAGAAAAATGATGTCGGCTTCCGTTGAAACTCCAAGTTTTGGCTTTCCGATCGTCATTTTCGAATAATATATGACATAGTCAAACCCTGGGCATCTTTCCCCAATCTCCCCTATTTTTGGAGAAAAATGATGTCGGCTTCCGTTGAAACTCCAAGTTTTTGCTTTCCGATCGTCATTTTCGAATAAAATCTGACATAGTAAAACCCTGGGCATCTTCCCCCACTCTCCCCTACCTATTGATGCTCTGCTTTAATTTACTTTGGTTTTTAATGAACAACTTATGAGCTTGACGAATGATTTATGTGCGATATGATGATGCCATTTATTTTCCTGGGCCAGCTATCTTGTTTATGCAGCCGCGGCCGTTCCCTAGGTCAGTGAGCAAGGAAAGTGTTGACGGTAAAAGCTTGACTGCCCAGAATCCTGTCTAATGGAAATAGGTCCAACCCGCGCCTATTGATATCGCACCTTGGTCGCGGAGTGTTCCGAGCCGGTGTTGTTGGGCCGCCGATAGATACCCGCCGGCCGTTCTATGCAGTGAGCACGCTCACCTGAGATAGGGCAATGATGGCGGCAGAGATACATCCTTGACAGGGCCGGAGAGGCGCGTCATTCACTCGCCGATGGACAGCTCAGAGAATTGTGATTCACTCACCGTGCCGCCCCGTCCGTGTAGCTCTGTCTTCCAGGAACACCTCCCTTCAGCGCCGCGATCTGAGAGAGAAAGGGGCGTCCCCTCGCTGGACTGAATGGGCCTCTGATGGTGGAGCTTGTGTCTGCGGCTGTGGCAGGTCTGAGGTGATGCTGCACGAATGGTGTCCGGCCTCTGGTGACTGCGGAGGTGATGCGACCTCGTGATGTCAGGCTAAGAGAGAGGTGACGTCGAGCTAGGTGTGCGATGTCGCAGTGCCCCGCGCGAGGTGGTGATCTCATGAGGCGAAAAAGGTGTGCGCTGCCGGTGAAGGACTGAGATGCCGTGGTCATGCAGTGCTGCAGCCTGTCGCCTGTTCGGAGCTACATGCCCGATATTTCATTAATGTTTGTTGAAGTTTCGACTGTTGATTTTTGAAGTGTTTCAAGACTTCCAAACGCCTTGTGAACGTGCTCGACCCGCATTCACTGCACAACTGCGCGCATTGCAAATGAAAAAGAAATTCAAATGTATGCGGATCCATTTCTATTTTCTGTGAAGCATGGCAAGATATTCGCATATGTTCACTGTTAAATATTGACATAATAACAAGGAAATATTTTGTACCGTTACAGCAGTTAATTATTTCCTTTCAACTTCATTCATTGTGATATTTTCCATTCACTCGATTTCATTCATTGAATAGAAGCCAACCATTCAAGAATATCCGGTAGTGCATCAAGCATCGGCTGTGACAATGCATAATTGCAATGCGCAATAAAACCAATAAAATGGCTCTGATGCACAACTAAAACCAATTATCTAACGAAGGGTGTGATTTGATGGCACAGGTAAATTGGACTACGCCTGGGTTTTGCCTTGCTCGAAATTTATCAACTGTGAACAAATGTGGTGTCGGGTCGATCCCATGCTCTCGCCGCTAAGACGATAGCAAAGAAATCCCCACAACTGCCACTACAGCACCACATTCCGGCTAAGAGCGCAGTTGGGAGGCTCCGGTCGGAGGCCCGGTACCTCGGCCGGTCTCTGTCAGTGCCGGCGGGGACCGGCTGCGGCCGGCGCCGGCGCCGCTCGGACGGCCGGCCTCCTCAGTTGATGTGTATCTCTCGGCGCGGCGCGTGTCACCGCCGCGCCGGGCGTGTCCTGCGCGGCCGCCAGGTCAGCGCTCACCGGCCGTAATAGGGCCGCGGCGACGGCTCGTGTCGCCGATAGCCGGTGGAAGACACGCGTCGGACCGAGCCGGCGCCGCCCGCGGCCTCCTCGCCTGAAACCGGCGACAAACCCGGCACCGACCCCGCCACTACTCCGCTTGATAGCCACAGCGACCGTAGAGAAAATATGGATATCTAGCCATGTTCTGGCGACGCCAAGTCACGTACTCGTGAGACTGAAGTCATGAATGGGTGGGGAAGCCTGTCACCACCGGTTATGGTGCTGAGAGCGCTTGGAACGCCTAGCGTTTGTCACCGATGTATGTGTGATCAGCAGAGTAACTACATTGCACCGTGTTCAGAGAGGCACCAGCCAGCTACTATAGTATCCTCGGCGGGCCATCGCGGATCAACGTCCAAGTGTGAACTTCAGTCCAGGCGTGTCTCTGGTGGAGAGAGAGAGAGAGAGAGAGAGAGGAAGAGAGAGAGAGAGAGAGAGAGAGAGAAAGAGAGAGAGAGAGAGGAAGGGAGAGAGCGAGAGCGAGAGAGCTAGACAGAAGGGAGATACATTTTATACCTTTATTTGGTTTGTGATTTGTAGTATTATTAGAGCATCGTCCATGAGTGGGGTAAATAATAAATGATATGCTATTCCAGACAGATGTTATGACTACTTTGATTTATGTTTGGCTGAGTTGTGGCTTTTAACGGCTGTGATGGCTTTCATCCATCAGTATATTTTCATTTTTTATGTCGATATCAATCAAAAATTTTACTATGTGGCCATCCAGAGACTGGCAGCGATAAAGACACCAATTTTCTAACGAGCTATACTCGTACAGTATCCGTCCAAGTTTGCTGCTTACATCATGTGTAGCCTATAGAGGGCAGCTTTTTGCACAGAACCGTTGAATGCTCCGTTCAGTAAATCATCGACGTTTGGCTTTTACCTCTGCTTATCATTTAAGCTCTGTGTTCTTTAGTTGTAATTGAGACTTGAGGGATGACATGTTAATGCATTTGAAGGTAAAAGTTGATCAACTGGTGTATAGCGTAATGTTTGTGACCAGTTTTGGTTTGCAGACCTATATCCTAACAAGTGTACTTTTACTTCTGTTGTGCACACACTGTTTTGAAGTCGATCAATTTCTGTTGAATAGTCATCTGTGAACGTAGACAAAGGGTGAAACTTGTTTTTGAAAACGCACTGATTGCATTTACCTTGGCAATGATACTGTACTTCTGGGCGTTAAACAAGCACTGCTCTGTCTATCACAGCCTAACCGGCGCCTAACGTGACGCGTGCTGTGCGTCACGGACGTCACTTGCCTCTCCTGGAAGCGCCGTCACACAGATTCTCCCTTACCGACACAGTGACGTGTCCAGTCGTGGGAGTGACGTCCCCGTAACGTTACTGACGTGTGCCGCCGGCCGCGGGCCACTGGTTTCATCTGTTCGTCGAGAGGCGCCCGGCTGGCGTGCGGGGCCGAGCCGGCGGAGCAGAGGAACAGTCAACAGAGGTATTACCTGGGCGGGCGCGCACCGCTCGCACACGCACGGCCTCGTTCGCGGCCGCCCTCTGTGACTCACCGGGGCGGCGACAGGGCGGCCGGCGCTGGGCGGGTCCGCCGCCGCCCGGCCGCGCGCCGCCGCGCCCGTGCGCGATGATTACACGGCCTTTATGACACGATGAAATTCCAGTGCAGACCGCCGTATGCAGATTCGGGCGGTCGCCGGTGCGCCGTCAGTTTACGAGCCATAAACTGACCGCGGCCGACCGAATTCGGCCGGTGTGTGCGGGTTGGGGTGCTCGGGCGGGCGAGGCCGCCGCCGGAGGTCGGGCCAGGACTGGGGTGGCGGAGATGAGCCGATACGGTCCTCACTGGGGCTGAACAGGGGACCGAGGCGGCTCACAGAGGGGCGCTATCCCGGCCTTTGCTGAACGGGGGAGCGCGCCACCCACAGAGGGGCGATACGGTCCTCACATCCCGGCTGGACGGCCGCCAGGGGTGGCCAGCGCCGAGCAGCTACAGCCATGATGAGTCGGCTTCCACAGTTCTCGGGTGAGCTGGCCGTTTTTACGGGCTTAATTGGTCGGTAGTTAATCATTCATGGGACGATTTCCATGAATATATAAAGTTACGGCTAACTGAGAGACATATTATCTATGCCATCATTGAACGCATTTTAGCACCAATCTTGCAACGCTTAGGTCTCAATTAGGTTTTCACTTGAATCAATTACATGGGAAATTAATGATGCTCTCGCTCGTTTTCTACCATTTTATTTCCAGGAACATTTAGACTGGCTGATGCTTTACGATGCTATTTTTAAACGCTTATCCGTTCTTTGAAAAGGAGCTTAGCGTACCAAAGTAGGTGAACAATGAACATGTGTATGGTCTTTTGTACAAATTATGAACAGCTCAAAGGGCTTGTTTGATGGCGACGGAAAGCCACTGCCATCCTGCCGCCCACTGAAGTGGCTAAGCCCGCCATTTATGAACTAAGCTTGTTTGACGACGGCAGATGAATGAAATGCGAAATAAATATGCTAAGTGACATTTTGATTGAATGTGGGATGAAAGAACGTGTCGTCTTAAACACACGATTCAATGAAATTCAATGAGTAGATTAATACGTGTTCCGATATTTCTCCCTTGACGTGTGTATCTGCTTAATTTGTCATCATCGTGATTGGTCTTTTTACTTTTTAAATTACTACGTTTCTTGGATGCGAGAAGACCCAGCTTCTAGCACGTAAGTAGGTAGAAACCTAACGGTTTTGCAATTTTATAAAAGGAGTCTTACCCTTGCATTGGGGTGCACTGTTCTCTGCAAGATAAATCATTTCATTTATTATTTACTGTACATATATTACCTCGCTGGATTACCCTTAAATGGATATGTCTGTGACACTGAAGATTTTGCAAGATTTCCGTTGCAATATAAAGCTTGATGGATTTGGCATCTCTTTTACGATAAGATATTCTGCTTCAAACGGTAGTTTCATTGACATTCCTATGTTTTGCAATGTTTATATGCCGGCTAAAGTGATCGGTGTTACTGCTGCAAAGTGAATATTTCACAAACGTTTGACATTTGAACCCCCAACTGAGGAGCATTGATATGTATCATATGATCGTCCTCCCCATCTTCGGTCACTGTCACGGCGACCACAGCCGAGACTGGAGTGGCCTCCCATGAGAGTCGTCTGACCTTTCAGGGTCCAGGGAGAGGGTCACGAGCGGTTAACGTCCATTGTCCGACGTCAGGAATCCCTCATCTGCATCCCTCAAAGACAGCCCTGAAGGCTAAGAGATGGACGACAATGTGTGTTTGTTGTGGTGAGAATCCAGCCAGCCTATCAACGAACAGATGATAGCTGAAGCTAAAAGCGCCGATGGAAAAGCTATTTCCCTATCGTTGCGTTTGACGTGGAGGGTCGAATCAGCAAGCTTAGGTAGCATATAAATCACGTTTGGAGCATTAATTTTCAAATAAGTATGATTATTTAGCATCTGGAAAATGAACTCACTTTGAAAAGCATCATCTGAGGCAAGTGCTATTCCTTAGTTGCATTTTTTTGTGATTGCGTTGTAGCCTCCTGCTGTCACACAAAAACGAGGAACCCCTAACAAACGACTTAACCCGCGAGTTGCTGGGGGGGGGGGCGTTAAACGCCCCCACTTTTTTCGCCGGGCCATAGCATAAAAACGGCGCGCCGCAGGCGCGCCAAATTTTGGGTACCTGTAGGGAATTGATTGAAGTTTATTGTGACAAAGTTTCAAAAAAATCGGTCGGAAAATTTTGGAGATATCGAGGTTTTAGTGACGTCATGATTTCTGAGTTTTCGACCAAAAACGGCATATGTTCCAAAAATCATATAAAATCACAGAATAGACATACAGACATGCCTTAAACGCCATTAGACTGCCAATACCATGATCAATCAAATGGCTATCTTCGATTATTGATTATCGTTCCGCATTTTCCAAAATCTTGAACTGAATCTTGGCAATTTCTCGTGACTACTTCACGACCATGATACATGAATTTCTTAAATTGAACTTTTTGAGCCAAACACGTACACATATGATAAAATGAATGTCACCATCGTGTTCTACGCCCCAAATTACCTATAAAACATGTGTCACAGGCTGCGAATATCAGTTTTGATTTTCGGGGATATGTGCCTACCCGGTTGACCTGACCTTGACCCTGACCTATGCTTGACTGACCCCTATATGAAGCTGACACTCTTGTAGGCCTTATAAGATGGATTGTGCACCGTTTTGACAGAGTTTATGGCGAGAGGCGCCCATTGCGAAGTCCTGAAGTCCATGCTACTGAAAGCCCGATTTCAGGTGTTTGACCTGACCTTGACCCGACCTGTGACCTCAAAATTCAACTTTAAAGTACTCATCTGAAGCGTCTCGTCGCGCTCTTTCGTTTGCCGCCTCGTGCGTTTCGCTGCGCCTATTGGTTCTCGAGTTATCGGCTGGGGGCGTTTAACGCCCCCCCCCCCCCCCCCAGCAAACGGTGGGTGGCGAAATACCCCAGCAACTGCCGGGTTAAAAACGTCGCATTTGCTTTGCTCCTTCATTTTATCACTTGCTAGTTTCTCCAGTAGATATTGTTCCAGTTTCCAGCCGCGCCGCCCTTCAGCTGCTCCGCCATGCAGCGGTTTTACGCGCCGCTCCTCGGTGTGTGCCGGTACAGTCTACCTACAGGCGGCTGCTGGCTGCTCCGGCCGAGCCGTCCGAGCCGCGCCGGCTATGCCAAACGCTGCAGCGCCGGCGAAAGAAATGGAGGTAAATAGATCGGGGGCATCGCTATGGTATTGTATGTAGCGTCAGTGGTTAGTTCCACTGCGGGAACACGATTCTGTATCGGAAACGGGTCAATTTCGACGGAATTCGGAAGACTGCTGTTCGTGTGAAATATTCACGATTTGCTTTTTGTCTGGCCTAATCCAAAAATGATCCTTGCTTCCGAGAGTTTAAATCGTCTGTGAGCTTACTTCCTGCATCTTTGCAATATTGTGTAAGAAGCTACGGCAAAGTATGGCCATTGGCTTAATTGAATGTTCCTGCTTGTGTGAATTGCATTGTCTTGATTCTCTATGACGCTTGGGAAACGTTCGAAAGCAACGCTAGTTTGAATACCTTTAGTTCAGAATCAGAATGCTGTTTCAGAATGCTGAAGTCACCCTGCCTTATTCAGATCAGCGTTTTATTATGTTTTCATGAGTGATACGTCGCTTTCCGGGTAGTTATTATGAACATACCCTTGCCGTTGTATTTTACAGACGCTAAACCGAACTTATATGGCTAACACCTCCTAGTCGCTACAGTGACTGTTATTTTGAATAGACGGGTTTGATTGAGTTTTTCCTGGTGAATGGCCAAGTTTCATGCTACCATTAGGGATTACACCGCTTTGCTAACATAACAATAACTTTTTTCGTGTTACTTCACCGGCCAATATTCAGTGTATGTTTTCACTAATACTTGCGCCATTTGTACGTTTTTTTTTTATTGCTTGGAAATATTACGTGAATGGGAAAGCATGTGGAGTGTTGATTATTCACAGTCTGACTGAGGTGGCTGAGGGTTTGTCTACTGCATGGAGAAGGCGATAACCGCTAAATGTGGTCCGATTTGTAAATGACCCGAAAAAAATATTCGTATTTGGATGTCAACTAGTTATTGTTACGAAATGGAAAGAAGTGCCATTACACAATATACACGTCATACGATGTGGCACAAATCTGATTACTTCAATGGCTATTCATGCTACTTAATGACTAATAAGCATGTCTGCTTATGCACACTACTTTTGCAAATATAAATTCCCGAATTAACAGGACAATTTGATAGGCTGAGATACTGTCTCGTTAAGCAGTTAGACATTGTCAGTCTGTCAGTTGACAATGTCAGTGTTGCATGTCATATTTGCATGCTGCCGTTTGACGAGTGCACGTTGCGCAGGTCTATTCTCCTCCTCTCGCGAGAACCCCGTGAGAACCGGTACGGTACGATATGTGACCTGTCATAACTGTGAGTCCCAGAGGAGTGTAACAGGCATCATCCGCATCCTACTGCGCACGGTCACTTATCACCATATTCATACGTCGGGGTGTACGCCGCACGGAGCCCGCTGACATATCGACGGTTCCTTGTCACACGAGGGGGGTGTCCGTGGTGGACCCGTCATAGCTTACGCGGGAGTCCACCTACAAACATTTCCCTTTGCCTACGCTGCCCTTGTCCCTGACCCCTGTCCCTGACCTCTCCCACTCACGGCCTCTGTCCTGACCGCCTGATCCTCCGCAGACAGGGCTGGATCAACGACAGGATCAAAGATTGACGACGAGCACGCCTGCGCTCCATTGCCACAGTGCTATCGGTCATGCAACGCCCGCCCTCGGACCACTTCCTGTACAAACAAAACCGGGGGGCTGGGGAGGAGATTTGCCGCGTACCTAAGTGCTCAAGTGTTTGAGCGAGGTCGAAAATTACGCAACTCAGCGACAGGTGCAGGCAGAGATAGGTGGCACTGGGTCTTATGGCGTGGGAACCACGTGCAAGTGACTGTGGTATGCAGTAGCGGCGGAACAACTTCAATTAAGGGGGGCACTGCCGACTTTTGGTCCCATTCTTTCCATGCAACGCCCATAGGGCTAATGTTACAATGCCAAAATCAAGGGGGGCACGGTGCCCCAGTACCCCCACCCCCGCCCCCCGTTCCGCCGCTTATGGTGGTATGCGACGCCTAAGGCAAATCCAAGCAAATTCTAAGGCGATATTAAGCCTCTCTGCTTCCTTTTATGGTTTCCTGTCTAAAATCTCTTGAAGAGGACCTCATACTGTGGCTTGAGCATTTGTAATGTTACGTTTGTTTGTTGAGACACAGAGTGTCAGTGCTGCGCTGAGTTTTTGCGCGCCGCTCGCGTGGCTGGCCGAGTAGCTCTGTCGTGGCCCACCCGGGCCGGCCCCAGGGGAGGCGGACAGGGCTGCCGCGGCACGGTGGCGCCCTGTCGCGGCTCTGCACTCCCCTGGGATGTCTCCTCTGTGGAGTGCCGTCTCTGCGCGACCTCGGCCGGCGGCCACTCGGAATGCGGTGCCGCTGTCCGGCCCCGTCTGACGCGCCGCGGGGTCGCCGCTGCCCGCCCCCGCGCCAGGTCACATCACAGCCCCAGGCGGCGCTGAAATGTTACCACAGTCGGCGGCCGAGCGGCGCCGAAATGTAACCAAAAGTGTCCGGTGGCGGCGCCGCCGTGTCGCCGACCGCGCCGATAGTCCGGAGAAGAACGCCCGCGTCCCAGCGACGGCCAGCCGGATGTGCTGGCATGAGAGCCAACTGCTCGACAGGTGAACAACGGAATTAGTGAGAGGCGAGTGGTGTTTGCACAGGCTTTTGTCAGCTAGAGTGGTGCTCTTGTTCTGCAATCAGCGTCGACGTCGGAGCCAGCGTTGCATGTTACTACGAGACGGTTGTAAACTACTCGTCCGGACACTGATAGTGGTTCGTAGTAAGTGGCTGGGTTTGGCGCCCAAGTGGACGCACGGCCGGGGTCGGTGTGTACTCCCATTTTAAGATTAGGGCTGTAAATATGTGGCCGGCAATCAGAGGAGACGCTCACTCATTGGCTGGACTCGATGATAGAACTGGCAATCTTAGATCACACATACGCACGCCAGTGACAATGTTTACCGAGTACGCAACTGCGAAATATGAAGAACTTATTTCATAGAGGATGTCTGGGAAATAATGAAGCTGTGTACTAACCTGTGAAGTGTCACTTGTATAATAATGATACACGCAACATTTTATCAGTTTCAATAAATACTTCGTAAGAATTGAGCCTGTAGAATGCAATCAGAATCAACCACTTGACGTCGGCCAACAACTGCCCCGCTGCACTGGGGCAGGTTTCCTGTTAGAGGTGTGGCATGCGGGCCACTTTATCATGATGCCGTGTGACTGCTCGTCGCGACATATAGCCATGTCAGAGCGTCGTAAAACGCCAATAACATCTCGCAGTGCTGTGTAAGGAACAGGGTACGAATTATAAAACATGAGCCTGCCAAGACGCTGCGCGTTGTGGTGGGTCTTTATGACCCTGATATAGTATGTCGGCTGGTGCTGGCGATAGGCATGTGCATTGTGGATTGATGCGGCCCATTGTTATGCTCCTGTCAATGCAAGGTCAATTCATGCGTGGTGCGTTGTTATAGCCGACCCGCAGACGCTGAAACGTAGGATGGCGGGCTGTAGGTGCAGCTCTGCTCAAAGAAGTAGTTCTGCTGATGTCGAAACGTTTTTAAATCAGCTGCTGAGCTCACCACTTTCGTCGGTCAGCTCTAGCCAGTTCCGTAACTGATACTGCTTCAAACGGCCAGCCCGAGTTGTGAAATGTAGCGCGGAAGGTCAGGGAAGCCTGCTGGCAGGGAGGCTTTCGCTGACAGAGACAGCACCTGCCACCAGCGCCCGTCACCAGCACGTGCCATCTTTCCTGGACAGGAAGCTCCATGGTCGGACGCCAGTAGATGACAGACAGGAGCGGCTGAAGTCGCCAGAATAGCTACTACCTGAAAGTCATCAGGTGCAGCTGTCCGCTGGAGCTGTGTCTATCCGTCTGCGCTGCGGACAGCGGGCCGATGTGTCCGTCTGACCGTCAGTCGCTCTGTCATGACAGCTGACAGCGCCCTGGCAGGTGACAGACCGGGACAGGTGACAGACGGTCGGCCAGCGGCGTCTCGCGTCGGCACCGATAGCTGCCGTGTTAGTCTGGCGAGTGATGGACGGTTCGTCAGACTCGACGGTCTAAATCGTCGAAACGACCCGAATTTAGCACCGCCCTGGATATAACCAGATAGATGGGAGAGTATCGTTGGAACGAAAACAAACCGGTGTCTGTGGCGCTCGCCGTTTGTAATCGGTCTGTTTTATTAGTCTACTGTCGATTGGCCCGTGTTTCCGGGTTCGGAGATGTGCCGTGTGGTGCAGCAGTGAACCGGCCACTCTCCCTGATGAAGGAGTCAAACGGCAGACAACCTGATTCTTCCGACAGGAGCCTACCAACGCCAGTTGACAGCAGTTACTCAATGCGCCAGTCGACAGCTACATCGCACATGCTTCCGGCGTTGATTTAAGCATAATCCTCTCCCACTTTAAAGGCCGTCTCGATTGGCAGGCTACCAGGCGGTGGCCGTGTCGGAAGTGGCCTCCGTCGGTCGGATGTGACCGCGGTGCTCGTACCCCTCCCCCGGCTCGTGTCTGTGACCTGGCCCGGTGACCCTGACTGGCCAGCCAGGGCGGCGGAACAGCACGCCGCGCCTCTGACGCGACCGAGCGGCGCCGGCGCCACCCGGCGAGGCCCCGCGCCAGACGCGCTGCCAAGAAATGACCGCGACGGCGGCGACGAGGGCGACGACGGCGGCGACGTGCGTCGGGACGGAGCCAAGCGGACGCTGGCCCAGCGTCGGCCGGAATATTACAGGAACCGGCGACGCTAAATGAGGGCCCCTGTGTTCCGTGTTATACTGCGCGCTCGTTTATTGTTCTGTCGTGTATCTATCCCATCTATCTCACGTGCGGCTGCTGTCACTGCTGCTGTCGCTGTCGCTGTCGCTGCCGCTGTTGCTACTGTTTCTGATGATCATAATTTGCTATGTGTGTTCCCAGGATTGATTAGGGAGTAGCAAAGTGAAAATAAGACAGCGCTCTCGAGTGACTCTCCTGGCGTTCGACTGGTGAAACGAAGGCGAACACGTCCGGGCCCTGACTGTGCCAAGGGCTCGGCTGATGGGCTACAAGCACTTCGCGACAAGTAAACAGCAGCCAGACAGGCTAACTGACGACAGAAGCGCTTTTGCTCGCCTGTTGAAAGTCTCCATAAGATTGATCTGACACGGAAAATAGATTTACTGAAGAGGCCGCCAGAAGAAGGAAGTGCATCACTCTGAGAGTGAGCTGAGTTATTTATTTTATTTTTGTTATTTTCCAAACTGGTAAGAGTGGACATCTATTTTTCTATTTTGTTTCAGATGTAATTCAACCTTGAAAGACTTCGATCCGGTGTGAATTAATTGATTGAATGGAATCTGGGACTGTTATACATCTGCTTGCATATTTGTAGGTGAAGGAGGTCTATTCTATGGAGAAACAAAGTCGTGCAGAGGATCCCGATGGTGAATGATCGCTTCGTGCGGGGGTGATTTTGTTCGACAGCAAACAGCACCTACGCCATTGATGCGACCTACGGGAGCCATTGACAAGATGGACTTATGCTGTCATCAGTTCGGTTCACCGAAGTCATCTCGCCTGAGAAGCGACAAATAAAACCCCTAGCCTGCCTTGTCAAACATCATTTTCTGTGGCTTCGTGCTTGTCAAGTTCTGTCCTCGAGAGGTGATCAGTGTTCCACTTGTAAATAACTTTGGCATGGCTGTGCAGAAAAATTCATGCATTTGCCATTACCATTTTCTTGGTACGATAGTCGGTGGCACTGAGGTGTTTAGCATACATTTAAATAAGCATTCATCCTGGTCACAGCAACCACTGGAGAACCAGCGATGACGTCATCGGTTTGCATAATTCTACAAGTATTTTGCGATCGGCTGTTCTATGGCAATATTTCAGCGGTCAACATCAAAACACACGGGTAGACGCGCCGACAGGAGCATTGGGTGTACACGAGTCTGAACCTCCCCCTGCTCCCTACCTCCCATCCCCCCTGGCTGTGTTGCTGGTGTTGTTTAATGTCCATCACACCGAGACGGAGCCTGTGATAGCTACCTGCTTATCTAATCCTGGTGGTGCTGACAGGACTCGAATTGTTAACGGCTCAACAAAAATCGTGGAAAGGAAATGGTTTTGTTTTACTACGTAGTTTACTCGGCTAGTCCCCCCCCCCCCCCCACCCACACACACACTTGTGCTGAAGATTGAATAATCACTGTCCCAACCAGACGTGTTACCTGTGTAGGTATATGCATTTAAAGCTAATTAACCATACCTGTATGTATGTATGGCTTTTAAGCTTCGGTGATTAACACTGTTTTATTTGTTCAATTTTGATTACTACTTGGCGTCTCATATTGAAGTGATTTGTATGAACCTTGTCCTTTTACTACCATTCTTTTTTTGTGCCGATTGCGTCTCTTATGATTGAGACTAATGAGTGTCCTTGTGAAGAATTTATCCGTCGTCCTCCAGATGTAACTGGGAGGCCGCGTGACTGGTTTCCAACATGACCGACTGAATTCCGGCACTGTAAGATAGTCGTTGCCAGGCCCACAACAGCCACCACCTTTGATGGCGTTCACTGGAATTGTCAGAACGGTATGCGGTGCATTTAAGCGACAAGACCTGCAAAGCGTTCTAAGGAGTAATCAGACCAAGGATGGCCGTTTTTCTGTTGCCAATGCAGGGTTCCTGTCCTTTTCAGTCGTTTGTAGTTCGATGGTGCGTCTGATATCTAAAGGTGAAGCAGTGCACTCGGCAGAGCAGGCGCTGCAATTAAAATGCGAGCAGGACAAACGACGTGTCAGCTGTCTTGACGCCTGCAATGGCTTACTTGCTGCTGGATTCTGTGATTCGGGAGATTTAATGTAAGAAATGAAAGGTCCGCAATCAGGACATGGCCAGTGACCGGTCCAGATTCAACAAAACAGACATGCTTGAAATAACATGAGTGTTTTGAAAATAGTTTCACTGGACCTAGTTCTTTTCAACAAAGCGCGGCGTAGTAAACAAAAAAGTATATGCTAACCAGTAGTTATGTTAACTAATGTTAACTATGTTAGTCTATGTAATGTTAACTATGTAACATTAACTAATGTTAGTCATGACTGATATTGGCGATTTTGTTAAGTCATGCTGGTACGTTGCTGGAATTCCATCTGAAAATAATGAATGCAAGCGGTCTGATCAGGTACGTTTAAGGTGAGCACCAAGGTGCCAAGGTGTGTATTCCGAATTCCTGATGCTTAAATGTTATTCTGACAGCACTCATTGGTCGATCGGGAGAGCCCTTTGGTGTTCGGCAAATTAATGACAATCATTGACCGCGCCATTTATATTCATTTATTTGTATTCACCTCATTTGATGCCATTGATATTCGAGAACAACTGAGTGACGGCCTCGTTGTAAGGCAGGTCACGTGCGTTCTGACGGGACCGGAGTGCCCTCAGCAGGCATGATGGACTCTCCGCGAGAGCAGTGTTGTCAAGTGGTTGTCACCAGGCTGAATGTGTGTCGGTGCTGGTTAGTTCGATGAGTTCGATGCAATGAGCTCAATGAGTTCGACGCAATGAGATGAGCTCGTGATGATTCACATTTCACACACATGTCGTAGTAACTAGATAGAGATGTGAAGCAAACAAAGGCAAATGTATACGCTTGCGACTACGCACGCAAGATATTTTTTAAGGACTGATTCCATTCCATTCCAAAATGTTTATTGCGCATCGACAACCTATAAGTAAAACGATCGGAAAATGAACATGAATAACAGAGATAAAGCAAAATAATATAAGAGTGGTGCAAAAGCACATTGTGCTTGACTCTAGGCACCACCTCTTGTAACATAATCAGATAGACATCATGAACATAAAACAACATGAACATAGCCTTCAGATCAACGTCGATTATAACATAAACATACATCGTAATGAAGGTAACGTAGCGTAATGAAACAAAACTACCACTGCCGCCGCCACGACAGGCCACCGACCCAACCCGCGCTGACGTCACTCAGCCCACCGGGGACGCCGCCCACAAAACTGAATGAGGTAGGTAAATTAATAGGTAAATCTGTGCGAACGAAGCAAGAAATTTTGGAAATGCTGAGCCACCGCACGACTGTCCCCGCCGCCAAGATCGTCGCCATGCAAAAGAACACGTAATAACCGTGTAGTTGACATTTGACCAAAATTTTCGCCAAAAATTTGCAACATGTCCCGGTAAAGTTCCTCTCTCTGCAAATTATAGTTGGGACACGCGAGAATGAAATGATGAATATTTTCTGTTTCAAAGCCACAAGCACATTCAGGTGTATCGTGCCTTTGTATTTGAAATAAATGTGAATTTAGTTGTGACATTTGCATTCGTAGCCTAGAATGGAAAATATTGCCCATTTTAGTGCCAATTTTGTAAAAGGGAGAAGGCCCAGGCACCCCCAGTCGCTTCGAGATCTCTCTTTGAAAGGAACGAGGAGGAAGGGATCGGATTGATTCGGGAAGCTGGTTCCAGGATTTGCCTGTTGAGGGGAAAAAGGACTTCTGGAAGGATGTGGTTCGGTTGGGAGGCATGGTGTGTGTGTTGGAGTTGCGTAGTGTTCTGCCGGTGTTTTCTGAACGTGTTTCTGGCATGATCCTCGTGATATAGTTTGGCGTTTGGTGTCTTGGATTAGTGAATGTATGATATAAAGTGAGTTTGTGTATTTGTCGTCTTACAGTCAGTTTGTCCCAGCCCAAGTCTTGTAGAAGTTTTTCGGTTGACGTCCTGAACATAGCCCCCGTCACAAGTCTCCCTGCTCTGTTTTGTAGCGTGTCAAGTCGGACAGCGTCTTGTATTGTTATGTGTCCGTCATATATTGTGTCACAGTAGTCAAAGTAAGGTCTTATATACGTCTTGTAAATTTGGTCGAGAATGGGCCTTGGTATGTAACGTGCAATGGAGTAGAGTGGACTGAGTGATTTGTGTACCTTGTTGCATATTGCATTGACGTGTTGGTGGAAGCGTAGGTCCTTAGAAAGTGTCAAGCCAAGGTGAGTATGAGTTTCATGAATGGGTACGTTTGCGCCCTCGAAAGTGAGCTTTGGTGGTGTGTACTGATGTCTGTGTGAAAATGTTTGTTGGATGGTCTTCGTAGCGTTGAATGTAATTGCCCATTCTCGACCATATTTGTGGATTTCGTCGAGGTCTTGTTGTAGTGATAGCTGTACGGCGTCAATGTCTGCTGTCGTGTGCGAGGCGTAGATAGATGTGTCGTCAGCGAAAAAGAGAATGTCATTCTTTATTCGTCTTGAAAGTCCGTCGAGATACATAAGTGCCAGCAAAGGCCCGAGTACGGATCCCTGCGGGCAGCCCGCATTTATTGTTTTAGTGGCCGAGAATGTGCTGTTGATCCGTACTCGGTGTGTCCTGTCACAAAGATATGATTTTAACCAGTCGAAAAGTGAGTCAGTAATTCCGAAGTCGTGCTTACTCTTGTACATTTATCAAATAATGTATAATGTTAATGTCTGTAAATAATAATGTCTGATGCTCCGTCTGTTACTCTCTAGCCGCTCTCAGTTGCTATGTAGGGTTGAACGAATTGCAGTGAAAGTCGTATGACACAGAACATACATGACATTTCCGAAACTTCTGGGATTCCTGCTTACATTATGACTCGCCTTGTTCTTTTCAATGCTTGCACTTCAGGCTACATCATTTCACAGAAACACGAGAAACATGCTTGTAAACGAACGGAAATAAGTGCCGTAATGCAGATGACAAACAAAACAGCACACGACAGGAGTTGAGAAAAGAAGACTGGCCGTTCATAACACGCTCAGAAAGCTCTGAAACACTCGACAGAGGAAAACTGCGCGATCAAAGGGCTGGCCGTCCGGGGTGCGGTCATGGGTGAGGGCTTCCAAGAGAGTGACACACCGGTGCAGTAGCGACGGAACCGCTCTGCGGGGCGCGGAAGGGCGCGGTGGGAGGGCTCCACATGGGAGGTCAAAAGTCGGGACAGACGGCATAACTGGGCTGTGCGGTGCTTGACGATGGACTATGTGAAGTGATTTTATTTTATTTCATTTCAACATTGGACTAAAGCAGCCCTAGTAGTATGTGTTGCTCGACTTTTTGTGAAAGGTTTGCTGTCTTTTTCGACTGGCTGAATGAACAACACTGAAAAATATTCCACTAAATTCACTACCTCACTTACTAAACATGGGCAGCTCTCACACCTTAAGCTTGAACTTTCCTTCACGACTTCCGCCAACGATCGCCGCTCGCCGGCTTGTTTCTGTCTTGGTATCACTGTAGTAAACGGCCACTCCTTCATGTGAGACGGTGGGACCATCGTAATGACATTAATGGCATACGCTGTCCGTGGCGTCAGCACCCGAACTGGCCGGTCTGTACTGCGGAGCTGGTGCCTCCAGCCACGTCATCGCTCCAAAGAACACAACCTGTTCGTGGACATGGGACGCCAGTTCGGAATAATCGGCCCTGGCCCGGCCCGGCCGATCGGTCTATGTGCATATCTCGACCACGCCGATTTGGTGACCAGGAGGCACTGTCATGCAGAAGAGACAGGCGTTCATGTTTTATGCAGGATGTGGACGACGCGCTTTCTATTATTCAGCTTCTAATTATTTTTATCGCATGAATGGTTTTCATGCGGAGGCTTGCTGGACATTTCAACGACAGGAGTGGTCTAAGCCGTGAGTCATTCTATGGAAGTTCATTGAATCATAGCGGTGGGTGGTTACTAGTTAAGTAAGACGATTAAAGCTTCTTTTCACAGACAAGTGCAGCCGTTTGTAAGGCGGTTGATTGATGTTTTAGTAAACGACTGTGCTGAGCTCAGGAAAGCGAGTTTTTGGTGATTGCACATAACAGATATTTACTCATATTCAACGCGCCATAAAGAAATACCTACCGTGCTTAGTGAAAGTGCGGATTCTATGGTAATGCAATACAACGCACGCTATTGATAATGTAATACAAGTACACGTAAAACGTTAAAAAACGGATTGGCCGTGGAATATGAATGCCTGTATGACACTTAACTTGCAAATGTTTGACGCATTATTGATAGAGATTCTGATTCGGCACACCCAACCACCTGTTTACTCTTTCAAGTTCATTATAATGACTTCTTGACTTCGTTTTTATTCGTGAGTGCCAGGTGTCTCTTCATTTTCTCACTTCAGAATGCAAGTAACTTGGATGCTAAATGAGGCAACCTTCTGATGTCAGTTCAGCCGTTTTTCTTTGTGTAAAGAAGTGTGACGGATCATCTGCACATGCCAGAAACTTAGGTGCAATGTTGCATAAATACCATAGCAACACAGATGGTATGCATTAATTAATGCAGGACAAAGCAAACTATGCTGCCAACCAGTCCATATCGCGTTTCATCGGCTCCTCTTAGTTCGTGTCTCTCGGTGCCTACAGGCGTCTTTATTCCGAATCTGAGCTTCGGCTTCTCTTTCTACCGTGAGCTCTTTTGTGCCGACGGTGTCGCCAAGGAATGTTGTTGTACACAGTCGATTATCATTGCCAGTGGATGAGGAGCATCGCGCCAGGCTGGCGAAGGCAGCCGCCGTGCGGTTTGCGAAAGGTGCTGACATCTGTCATATATTGGGCACATATTCATTGTCTTTGACTGCCAATATACGCAACAAATCGACAAGCATGACGATGATGGCGGCGGCAACGCTGCGTCCCTCGTCCGTGTCCACAGCAATAAAAAGGAAGACGACCGGTGCTGCTGCCTGCTGAGTCATGGGGCGCAGAGAAGCAACAGTCGTCGACGCGTGATGTCCCTTCGATGTGGCACGTTTCTAGGCTGGTGAGATTTTTTGCAAGGCGTGCTCGCATTTTCCAGTTATGCCAGCTTTACCTTCTTGTGAGCCTCAGCACAACCATTCGGCTGCCAACGGAAAAGTACTAGCACTATTTTTTCGCAGTGGGCGCATGTGTTGTCAGTCGCGGCCTAGCTTTGGCACTACGTTGACCTTGCTGCTAAACCTGCCATCGCCCGCGAAATATGTGCAGTGATGGCACTCCCCTGTGCGCTCTCCGAACACCCGTCTTACCCGGGGGCTGTGACCTCTCGGTTGCCTACTGACCCCGTCGGCTTCGCCTGGCGTCCTTCCAGTCCCCTCCCCGACCCCCCATGACCCTGTGCGCCGTTCGTCGACCCCTACCGGTGCCATCCATCGTCTCCGGCGTAAAACACGAGTACAGCCAGCGACGACAACCGAGCAACTCTCATGTGACGGAGGAGAACAGGTGCTGACGACAGCTCATCTAGCGAGGACATCTAATATCGCGAACTTTCAATTATGATTTTAAATGGTGGGGTTGTTGACCTCGAACTAAGGGATACTTCTTCTGCTTGGGTATGTGAGATGTTATGCGTAGTTTCGCTGATTCAGCTTTTGACACAGCCCCCTGAAGCGCCAGCCAAAGTCTGACTCAGCGTGAGCCGAGACGTTAAAAACAACAGTTTGCCAACGCTCGGCGACGAATGGGACGGTGGCCGTCTGGGTCGACGGCCGGTCGGAGATGAGTCGCTCTCGACGCGGTGGGTCCGGCCGGCGACGGAACGCCACGCGCGCTCACCGACAACTAGCGGTGAGCCACGAGACACCGAATGTGCCCCTGTGGCCGCAAATCAGCCCTGCTCGGCGCGGCCGACACGGGCGGCTGGCAACGCTCCGCCAAGACCTTGGGAACAGTCACCCAATGGCAGGACGGGCGCCGCGCCAGCCAACTCCTTCTGCGCTGTATTTTATATTTCGTTTTACGTTCAGTGTTTTTGTTGGAAAGTAAAATTTGCTGATTTACGGAGTAAATCGAATGGCGCGGCAGTTAATGGTTTCCGACATGTGCCCCCGTGGCGCGGCAGTCGGGAATGTCACTACTCTACGGCGTCTGTCATGTGGAATGACTGTACGCATATTTTAGCGTGGTACGCGAATACCGTGACCGGTCTGCTGTATACACAAGATCTGCGAGCAGATACGCGACAAGTGTGGCAGAAATCATAAAAGCGAGCCGGCGAGACTCACATAAACCGAGACTAGTGACGCATGCAACGCTTCCATCTTGTACTCGAGAATCGCGACATGGGTTCTTTTATCCGGGAAAATCTGAGGATTTATGTTCCCTTTAGTCTGCCAAATCTCATCAACACTCCCGTCTCCAGATACGCCACACTCAACACAGCGCTATGGTTTGTATGGCGGTTGTGAGGTGACATGTCCCTTTTCAATTGCACAGTTTTATGTGCTTGTTGCTCCCTACACTCTACGGAAGAATGTAGGCTTGCGTTGTTTAACAACAAGGGGATGATTTCCGAAACGCTGTATCGCAAAACATTCTGAAGCGTAAGTACTTACACTACGGTACAGTCCACCTTCCGCGATGTGTACTGCGGTACAGTCTACCTTACGGCGTTGATGTGCTGCGGTACAGTCTACCTTCCGCGGCGTGTACTGCGGTAGTCTATCTTACGGCATTGGTGTGCTGCGGTACAGTCTACCTTACGGCGCTTATGTTCTGCGGTACAATCTGCCTCCCGCGGCGTGTGTTGTAGTGCGGCGCAGTCTACCTCCCGCGGCGTGTGGTTTAGTGCGGTCATGGATAACTATATAACTTCCATTAATATAACTTCCACTTAATATAACTTCCATTAAAAAACACTTCTTATATGTACAGTAACCTTTCAGGATCACTTGGGATTCGGTGAAAAGACAGATCAGGGTTTTTCTTCTTCGAGTTTTTGCAATTAATCGCGCCGCACCAAGAACTGCCGTCCGCCGCCATTGTGGCACTGGCGAGATTCCTGTACGTCGATCTGCGCATGCGCAGTACCCGATGTCGCGAAAATCGGCGGAGTTTCCAATCCATATAAGTAAGTAATCCATGGTGCGGTACAGTCTGCCTCCCGCGGTGCGCACTGCGGTACAGTCTACCTTCTGTGGTGTGTGCTGCGGCGCACTCTTTCTATTCTCCATAGCGAGCACTGTGGTCCTTCGGCTTCCCCTCTTGGAGTGAGGTGCGGTAGTCTATCTCCTGGAGCATCTAGGTAATGTGATGCTGTCTATCCCTATATCGTGTACTGCGGTGCAGTCTAACTTCCATAGCCTTTGATAATGTGGTACAGTGGTCAGTGCGGTACGATGAGTCATCTCTTAGCGTATATACTGCGTTCTGAAATCCAAGCCAACTTGTGTGTGTGTGTGTAAGTTTTTTAGGTCATTTCATATTTCATTAAATTGTGAACGCATCTCGCTGCTTCCGGTCATATAAAAAGCCAAAGCTTCTGGTAGTCTAATCGGTAGCATACCATACGATCTCCGCGCCTTGATCGTTTGGAGTTCCCCAGATTTGCAAAGTCATTGGAATCTCCCAAGCCCTCGCCCATAAACTATCCAGTTGTCTGTTTGAACGGCCAAGCCCCACTAAACCGCTAGCTCTTTTACAAGATAAGGGCTGCCTTTTGCCATCGGCCCATTATTTTGGAACATCGCAAGGCGATGTATTCCTCTGCGCATTGCACCCTTGAGGTTTGAACTCTGCCGTCACAGGAACCATGAGATGCTGCGTCACGCCAGTTGATACCGTGAGGCCGCGGTGCCCGATCAGTGAGTGGGTGACCATCATCACTGACGTCAGAACTCACTGACGGGATCAGCAGCGCTGAGAGAGCACGGCTCCGCGGCCGTCAGCGGCGGCCCGATGACGGATGGGTGTGTCTGCGGCCCGGCGCCGCCGACAAGATGAATACGTCGGCATTAAACTGCGGCCAAAGCGGCGGGCGCGGCGATCGCGGCGCGATTGCGGCGGCGGCGGCGCGGCCGGGTTCCCACGCGGCGCTGTGGCGACAAACGCCACTGGCTCGGTGAGCAGCCATCAATTCAGAGCCGGGCAGCGCGGAGAACCTGTTGGACTCACTCCTGGACACGGTGCGGTATCAGAGGATGGCGCTGACCAGTCCGTGTCGCCGGCGCCGAGCAAGAGGCACCGCTCTGTCGTCTGGCCGCGCCGGGTCGGTTCCCACGTACCCCGGTGGCGGTGACTCGGGCGGGGGCGGCGGCGGGGGCGGTACTGATTGAGCCGTCACTGGTGATGGACGGTTGTTGGGATCTCGGTCGGTGCTCTCCCAGGGGCAGGTCAGGCTGGTGTCGCCAGGTACGCGACTGATCGTGCTCTCTCTCTCTCTCTCTCTCTCTCTCTCTCTCTCTCTCTCTCTCTCTCTCTCTCTCTCTCTCTCTCTCTCTCTCTCTCTCTCTCTCTCTCTCTCTCCTCGGCTGCCGAGACAATTAAGCATGAAAGAAGCTGGCTGCTGAATTGACTGTGATAATCATCATGTTACTAGGAAGTAGGAGCCACATACGCATCCCACAGCTTTCGAAATGTTCAGCTCTCTGTTCAACCAGCTCACCACCGGGCGCACCTTCGTGTGAGAGCTGTGCTGTGAGTTACCGCCGCGGAATCTTGCCGGAAGGCACCATCATCGGTTGTGGGTGGTCTAATCCCACTCATAATCGTAAACGGCATCGCAGCCGTTTCATTTCACACCATCCGCATTGTGAATTCATTATGCACATTACATAATTGGCCTGTAAACTAAATATACGAGTCGTCTAGCTCCGGTTACACGCTGCGATTCCAGATGAGTAAACTCGCCGGCATTTGACTGCGCCGGAAACCACTGCGATATATTCACGTCCTGTGAGGTTCCCCGTATTTCGGATCGTCGGCATTGTGTCACTGTAGCTGAAAATGGCGCTCATATAATCGCTCCGGTCCGGCCTCTGAGAAGGACGCATTGAGCGCGTGCCGTGACTCAAACGGTCGTCCTGTCGCTTTGGACAGGTTTCCAGGGGAAATGCCCACCAGGGTCGGGCGGCGGACTGAGGTCGGGTTGGACTGTTCCTGGGTAGTAACGGAGTAACAGAAGACTGTCTGTGGACTAGCTGCCTGCGTGGACTTCCCGTGGGGAATATGTAGTATGGTGTCAACTGTCAGTGGACTTTCTGTGAAAGGTAAGTGAACAGAGGTGTACCGAGGTTGGCCTGGTGGTGGGTGGGTTACAAGGCTGGTCGCACTGTTACGCGATCTTGTTGAATGTTTTTGCACATGCTGCTAGGATTTAAGTGTGCTGGTCAACTCACGGCTTACATGTGTAGGACTATGCATGCCGGTATGAATTCCGCTCGGCGGTGTTTCGGTCCCGGCCGATCCGGCCCGGTGCTGCGCTGCGCACTGCGCGTGCCTCCACGCACGCCTCTCACGCCCGGCGCCCGCTGACGGGCAGCGCGCCTGATGGGTGCCGGCAGCGGCGCGCTCAACGCCCGCCGACACCGGCCAGGAATCCCAGACCGGCTGAGAATGTGTCACTTTTTAGCCCGCCGCTGAGGTGACTGGCTTTTTGCGGTTTGGTGAGTCCGTGCATGCGCGATGCTCGACGGCGATGGACAAACGCGAACAGACAAACCATTGGAAGAGACATGACATTAAACGATGACATGCATACGTAAGCAAGTGCACGCAAGGGCACACCAAACAGCCTTGAGGACTTTTCTAGAGCAGTGTACGTACTTAGGTACATAAGTGCACCAGCTCACTCGAAGTGCATGTCCGTCGTCATCTGATTACAAGGCTATGGTTATTGTTTTGAAGGTTGGTTCGGTGAAAACGCTGTCTAAAGACACGAAGAGGCGAGTTTTCCTAGGCCCTGTGCGCCGCCCGATTGGATATTTCTTTGTGCAACATTGAGACTAGGGAGCGGCGACCGGCGAGGACACGCGATAGGTGAACGGTAGAGCAGCTGTGCTGGGTGAGTCAGCCGTCATACCTGGGCTTTCGACTTGTCGCCATTGGTGGTAACCATTGACCTGTCGCCGATGCTCACTTTGTCGGGCTCATGTCCTGTAGAGTTTATGTCGTGTTGTGTCCGTCGTCCAGCCTGCCTCCTGCTGCCTTGTCCCATGTCCTCTTCCGTAGCATTCGCAACAGTAAGGGGCGATGCTTCACCTGCTTAGGAGTACCTCGTTGTGTGCATTTTACTCGTTCTCATATCGATGCGTGAAAGCTTTTCTAAAATGGTGCATTCCAGTGACTGATAAATGCTGTAGATTTTGGTATACTGCCTTGGTATACTGTATAGCAGGTGTTGATGACGACAATTCAAGCCATCATCCCCCTATACTAATTTGATTTTAATAATGTATTATCGACTTTTATCGATTTAAAAATCATAACACTCCAATTAGCCTCAGCTAAATATTTAAATGTCGCGACGCGGATCATTACCCTATCTCCATTGCGCAACGGAATTTGCTGCCTAGCACTGGGAATGAACGGGCGATAGCCGGCCGCTATTTCAGCCTTCCGAGATATCGGACCCCGTCGTCGGCTCATCCTGACCGCAGGAATCCGTCCGGCCCTGCCCGCTGTGTGTCACGGCCTGAACGGCAGGCGCCAGGAGCCGAGCCCCTCCACGGAAACCGGCAGCGAAACGGTGGCCGGGCGGCGCAGCGGCTGCCCACAATCCACATTCATTGGATGCTCAGACGGTCTGCCATCATTAGTGGTCCGTGGTGGCTCCCGTGGCGACAGACGCGGAGGGAGGGGTGCTGGAAGGTACGGCCCCGCCCCGCCCCGGCGCTGCCGCCGCCGAGGTGCCAGCTCGGACTCGACGCAGGTGATATGCATAATGCATTTCAAGATGGCCCGCATATGTATTAAGTTTGAATTAATTTGGTAATACGTATAAAATGCGCTGATGAAATATGCATTAGGTCGCGCGGTAATTTGAAAGTTTTGTATGGAGATAGGTGGCGGATACGAAGAAAGGGTGAATATTCCGAGTTTCTGAAGACGGCAATAAACCAAGATGGGTGGTGATTATGTCCGCAACTGCGCCGTGCACATCTGTACTTGAAATGCACTCTGTACATTATGGCGACGTGGTACTCAGAAGTGAATGCAATAAAACCATATGCTAATCAACTAGGGTAAACCATAAAATACACAACAATGACATTCGTGACATTCCTGAAATACGTGTACCCTACATGAAAGCTGGGTAACGGGTAACTTCAAAAGAAAGTTACAACCTCATCGCTTTGTGTTTCAGTTTAGCTATCTCAGTCTTTTCTCACTACTGGTCTGCTGCTACCATGCCTCCGTTTTGCCCCGATAGCCATGGGGCTGTCCAAATACAGGCTCGAGTGTCACAAGACACCTCACTTAACAGTTCATCTAGTCGTTATAATTGGTAAATTTTTCATTTCGATAAACGACAGCTCGAATTGTGTAAGGCTATCGGGCTCTGCCTGTCGGAATAGACGTCAATTTATTCTAATAAGCATTTCCTTATTGGTTTGGATCGTTCGTCATTGCAGTCGAATGTGGTTGATTGCAGTCGAGTCGATAATTCAAAGCTGCCGACTTCAAAAGGAACGATGAAGTTGCCTGACCACATTACACGCAAATAAATTCACTGGATGTCGCCTCTCGATCTAATGCACCCATTTCCCCTTTTGGGATAGCCTATGGTCTTTGGATAGAAACAATGATGAAGAAGTATTCGAGGTAAGGAGTCTTAATACCAGCTATCACAGAGCATGCAATAGGCCTGTAACTAACTAGTAAAACAGACGTTCTATCTTAATTTCGGTTTTAGTTGCACACAATTGATGCTCGTTTTTTTTTTTTTTACTGTATGACTACAAATAAAGTCAGCATGAAGCTCTAAATTCGATTTAGCATTGATTTGATTATTTTTCGTTGCGCCGAATATCGTTTGATCCACGTAAGGCGAAGAAGTATTTAGTTATGAATTGGTATTCAGAGAAATTCATTAGATAAACACTGTCATATAATGGTAAAAATGCACTGTATCCAAGATACACATAAGACTCTATACAACGCTTCCCTCTGTTTGGTGTCCGCTGCCCTGTTCTCTCTGCGCTCTGTCCTCTGTCTTCTGACCGGGGCCCGGTGACCGGGTCTGCCGGCCGGCCGCTGCCGGTGGCCGCCGGCGTCCCGCTCGGCCGCTGGTGGCGGGCCCCAGTCGATCCCAATCGGCGGTCTGTCAACGGCCGCCACCGGAGGTCGGCAGACTGCAGGCAGGCGGCACTGGCGCCCCGATGTCGCTCCAGTCGGCCTGCAGGCTGACCTGAGCCGCTCCCCGTGCCTATTTACAACGACTGACGAGCGCCGCCGGCCGCGGAGAGAGAGAGAGAGAGAGAGAGAGAGAGAGAGAGAGAGAGAGAGAGAGAGAGAGAGAGAGAGCCTTGATGATCATGAGTCATCGATAGCGAATGGTCAGCATGTCTGCTTGTATGCTTGCTTGTTTGTTTGCATCTTTATTTGGTCATCTGGGTGTCGGCGGACCCCTCGTTAATCAGCTCCTCATTTAGTTTTTCATATGTTCTTACACGTTGAGTGAGAGACTAATTTGGACTCAATACTCACTATCGAGTGGTCCGTCTAGGTCTCCCTTGTGTTTCTCGATCTTGTGACCTTAACCTCGTGCTGTCTGCCTCTGCCTACGCTATCTCAGCGACCTGTTCTGTTCTTTGGCTCGTTAGCTGTTTTGTCGCTGCCTCTCCTCTCCACCTACCGACCACTCCTCTCGCTCTCCACCCACTGTCTCTGTGCCTCTCCCCACCACTCCTCTACTGTCTCCGTGTCCCCCGCCGCCCCTCTCTGCCGGGCAGTGGGTGCCCGTGAGCTGCACGGGGGCCGTGACCGGAGTGATTCTGGGACGACGGGCCGGCCCCGTCCCGTAGAGCAGACACGGCGATCGCATCGGCGTGTCGAGGCCACGGCCGCTATATATGGAAAAATTGCACGCCGTGTCCTTAATTGGGACTGTTTTGATAGCCGAATCGGGAGTGGCGCGAGTGGCACTGCGTGACAAAACAAGTCCATGATTCACTGGGACGTGATTGGGCGGTGATTAATAGTGACACAAGGCGCGGCTCGGACAGCACGGCCGCCGCCGTCTGTTCGAGTCCCGCCGCTGACGGCAGGCCGGCCAGTCGGCTCTTTGGCGGCATCTAAAGGCCGACCGGAGCGACACGGCCGCCGCCGCCGGTACACCTGTTAATGGTCGCGTGATTCGGTGAAACAGGCGAGAATCTCTGTAATGCACGGCCTGTTCCACGGATGACGTGGTGTCGCCGTTAGTTCGCCGTGTCGCGTCGCCGCCGCGGTGTCGCATCTGGCCCCCATCGGCGGCTGAGGGTGTCGGCCGGCGGCCGGCGGCCCGTCAGAACTGTGTCGCGATCGGGAGCCGCACAGGCCGGAGTCGGGGTCGAGCGTGTCGTACACTCGGGGACGCTGTATCGGATGCATCGCCGTGGCCGCGGCGGTGTGGGTCGTGCTGGAAGCTTTGTCGGTACTGGCGTGGTGTGGGCTGCTGGTGCTTCCGATTGGCATCAGTCGGCACCAGTTGGCGTCAGTGTCGGTAAACGTCAGTGTTAACGTCAGTGTCAGTGAGCCTGAACGTCAGTCCATATGAGTTGGCGCTAGTGCCCACCAATCGACGTCAGCCTGACATAGCTCTGATTTTTTTTTTTTTGCCTTCTTGAGGTCGATCTGTGACTTCGGACTACTGAGTAACAAAATCATATGTACCAACCGAAAACTCCGCCCTTCGGTCGCCGGAAACGGCCGCCTATATCGTTTCCCTCTCCGCTCCGGTCTGTCACCGATGCCAGGACGCTCCGCCGCCGCCGCTCTGGCTCTCCGCCAGGAGGACGACGCTAAAGGAGCCGCTGATCGACCCTCCTCCGCCACGCCGCCGCCTTAGAGGCCACGGAACTGAGATTGAGTCCTTCCGACATCGGAAAACCCGCTATACTCCGCTCCAGCGCTCCCAGAAAACTCATAACTGGGACATCGACATGTATCGCAGCGGCGGGACCTCGGTTCTGGAGACGGTGACCGCTCCGGGGACCTCGAACACCGAGAACGGGACAGAAGCTGGACCTTCGGCTCAAGGCTGCCCGCAGCGCCTGCGACATCCAGCGAGGTCCCGAACAGAATTACAGGATGTGGATGATCTGATTTAAATAAGAGCTGAAAACTTGTGATCTGGTCCAGCACAGAGTGAAGCCTTGAAAAAATATGAAGGATATAGACGCGTATTCAGTTTGTTCGCGGAATCGTTCGGCACGCCTCAGGTGTCACCAGACGCCCCGTGAAGTCGTCAGCGTCAGCGGCACACCTGGTGGCAGTCCATCCCGTCTGTCTGGATGGCGACAGTTTGGGTCACTCGCTGGCAGGGCGGCCACTGGCCAGCTCCCGCTGACAGCTCCATGGGGGGCTGCTCGGATTGTTGATGCACATGAATCTCCCCGCGCCTGGACGGCAGCATTCTCCGCCACCCTGGAGGCGTGGCAGAGGCCCGGAGTGTCGGGCTCGAGGCATGGAAAAGGTTCTCGGTTGCCAGGTTCTCCAGCGCTGGCGACCAGTGACGCTTGGGAAGCCCCTGCTCTGGGCGACGTGGGGTTTCCAGGCGTGCGTGCCCGTTTGGGCTAATCTTGGTTTATGGTTGGTCGCCGTGTCGGTAGGGCTTTCCGGTGTTCCAAACTGGGCTTATGATCACGGTGTGGGCGGTGACAGGTGAGAATGCAAAATAACCAGAGCTTGCTACATACTGTCCAATATATATGGTGCTTCGAAATATATGTCAAATATATTTTGAAAATCACAAAAGGCTCCAAAGCTGTTTCGTAAGGTAAGCGAGCGTTGAGAAGAGGTGCGCCTTACCATTGTACTGATCTGAGCTTGAATCGCCGTGAAAATAAATGCTTTCCCCTCATCATCAATGTCTTGCATTTTCTCCCTCTTGTCGCATCATTTTAACAGTTTTTTGTTTGACATATTATCCCATTTCCGTCTCTTTCCTTTGTATCGTTCTATCCATTATGTCCCCATTAAAGGCCTCTGCAGCACGTCGGAGCCTGTCGGGCGACTATTCCCCGCCTGTTCAGCATTCAATCAGCGCTGTAGCGGGCGCAGCGCGGACCTGTCACGGCTCCAGCGGGCAGCGTGTACAGTCGGGCGAGAGGCCCGCTCTCAACGGACCGTACACCGACGGTCCTGTCCCGTCCCTCGTCAGTTATATAATCCTCCTGTGGACACATCGAGAGCTCGAGTACCAGCCAGTATTGAATGTTTTATTCCGAGGGGCCCCGCCGAGCGCCTAATGACTTTGTTATTCGGCGGTTGTGCGTTGACATTCATCCGTATTCACAGTGCGCATCAGCCGCGTCTTTACCACTCAGCAGCCGTCCTGCGGTGACCGCTACCTCTGCCGCTGCCGGCGTCCCGCGGACCCACACACGCGCTCAGACGCGCGCGCCAGAGCAAAAACGCGCCGTATTTGTCCGTTCGAGCTGTCACTGATCAATGGCGGGTGTCGACCAATTTCCGATGCGTCTCAGAGGATCATCTCCGGAGGCAAAAAGTCGCGCCCGGGCCGATAGGTTTGTTTTGAACGCGGCTAATCCAGCCATCAGCATTCTGTGTGTGATTGAGGCGGCGCTGCACGCCGGAAGATCTTTGTGCCGATGACGGCAGGAATCTGGGCGGATGCGGCCCGCTCGCAGAGCCCGGGCGGTCCCGGCCCCACGCCGGCCACCCAGTCGGGCGCGGCGCTGGGCCGCGGAAAGGACACCACAGCGCGGCGCCCAGCGGTGCCCGGGACGACCCACCATTCTTCCGCCGCGCTAAGCCGGCGACACATAACACCTCAGAAAATCGCCACCGAGCCGACCATCGCACCCATCCGGGGAGGCGGAGGGACGATCCGGGTCCCGGCGCGCGGCAAACAGCTCCAGACAGCGGGGCGCAGGCGCGAACCGACCGCAACAGGGGCGGTAACACCTCGCGCGGCCACCCGCGCCGCCTCCGACGCCGCCGCGCCGGAACCGGGCCGTTTGAGGAGCGCCGGCCGCCCGTGGCGCGCCGGGCTGTCACGCTGCGGGCCCGGCCGCGGGAGGTTGATAAAGTGGTCAGAAGGTGTGGGAGAGGAGGCCGAGGTATGCCATTGATTCATGGACAATCGCACTGAGGTCACAAACGCTACGGAGGATCAGCGGACCATTGTTGGGAGGGTGTGGGAAAGGGAGGCGACGACATACCTGAGGTGCGATTTTCCATTAGAGTTACTCAGATACCTTCCCACAAGAGAAACGCGTAGATGTTACAAATAACGAACAAAAAATGTAATTCAATCAACATGGCCTGACCTTTTTCCTACGTGTCAACTCATGGTAAACTGCATCACAATTTCATGACCTTTCTACCCACGCCGCTCAGTGAACTATTCCTGTCCGTTTTCTCGCGTGAGCGGCGGTCCTGCTCGGCGCCCGACCGTGGCTGCGTGTTTTCCCGAGCGTCGCTGCGTCGCGTGTCCGTCAGCGCCTGTCGGTAATAACCGGGCTCATGACGTCAGGGCGCTGATATATGACAACCACTTAACACCTGGGACGGGTATTTGGGACGCGCGCCGCACCGTGTTTTGCGACGAAATGTTTCGGCGCTTCGGTGTGTATTTTTGGCGCGCTGGCCGGCGGCGCGCCGGTGCCAGCCGAGGCCGGCCGTCGCCGCCGCCGCCCCGGCCGGCCCGCCACGCGCCAGGTCAGACCCGACTCGTGGCAGCACCTTTCGGTGTCCCCTTAGTGGCAGCCAAATATTGACACAATCGCCGGGCGGCGAGTCGGCTTTCGCACCGCTCTCCAGATCAAACGGTGGCCCGGCGCCGGCGGAGGGGCTGCGGCGCCACGCGCGCCCGCCCGAACACCGACAATTGGCGCACGGCGCGCGCCCCGGTGGCGCCGATCCGACCAGAGGCGCGCCGCCGGCAGTCCAGGAAATTCCTACCGGGGGCCACCTCCACCCCGGCCCCAAGCCCCGGTGCAGTATCCCCCATCCAGCCGGGGCGCGCCGAGACACGGCCACCGCGCTGTCAAACTTGCCGAGCGCTGCCGAGAGGCACACCTACTTCCGGCGATCAACTCTGCCGGATCCGAATTATACCCGCGAATTTAGTGATAGACAGCGACTTATTACACAGGCTGACAGATGACTGACAATCAGTCACAATCCTAAAGCATTTACTATGCATCTTCATTGACATACTCGCATGCAGACATCCGCTGCTTCCCAGAAACAGGCGGTATTTGGAAACGTCTAATCCGAATCGATGTCTTTAACCTCTTGGGACGGTATCCGTTCTGAGAAAGGGTAGGACTGTCGCGTGGCTGCCAGGTAATACCCGGCGCCGGTCCCAGTCTGATCAGACAGGAGTGCCACTGTTACAGCATCGACAGAATGCAGCCATGAGGCCCCGCTGCTGTACCATGAATCCGGGGGCTGTGCCCAGCCATACTCAATACCTATAGCGAATGTGACGGCAGAGAAGCGGACAATACTTGAACATGCTTGAACAGTAAATAAGTAGCACATTTAAGCATGCGTCGCTCGTCACTTCGTCAATCTTTCGAATTTTGTGCAGATGAGGTGAAGCACTGACGAGGTTCGGCTTATGGACATAAGCGGTGGTGCATTTTGTTTTTGCGGCATGGTTTTAGACATGACATGATGCGTCTTCATGCTATTTTGTAAGTTTGTGGTCCGTGAAGTGCGTTGAATGTCCTAAATGGACTATCTAATCATTTCCGTTGAATGTATGTAATTGGTGTGGATTTAATGCTTATGGTTGTTGTTGACCTTCTCTACCTATTCAAATAGTTTCGTTTTCACTCAGGATTTTGGTGTGTAATAGTGACGCAATGTCTCACTTAGTTTAAAGGTATATCCTGTTGTTGCTTTTTTGCTGTCCGTTCTTGTGAACTCGAAATCGTGCCAAAATACCGCGTGAGATTTAATGCCGTTTACAAACCCGATTTGGCTGTCTTAAAATCCCAGCATGGTCATGGCATGTAACTTCTTTGTCGTATATTTGTGAACCCCTTGTGTTGTTTGTTTGAATGGCCATTTCGCTCCTCGATTCAGCTTTAACGGATCTGTTAACACGAAACCTGCACATCACGAATGTGACCGGAAGCGCCCATTTTGGACATCGGTGACATCATTTCCGGTGATTCTGGCCGCCCGTGAAAAACCCCGATCAAGCCGGAGCCAGCCATGCGCACCCCATGGCGGAACTTCTGCAACGAACACAATGCGCCACGGTAAGTTACCAGACATGCCTATCAGATGGTTCACTGATTTAGCCACTGGAAATAATAGAGCTTGGAGTAAACCCTCACAAAAATGATCCAAATAACTTACAATGAAGCTATGGGAAACCACCCGAGCTATGCGTTTATATTTTTACGCGCAGCGAACAATTGCACAATCGGAGATATCTGAGCGCTCATCTTCTGATAGCGGCGTCGAGCAACCCCAGCAGCTCGGGGGAAAACCTGATCGGGCGATCGAAAACGTCTCGGGTATAGGTATTACAACCGGTACAAAGCCAGGTGGCGACGGTGAGAATGGCGGCTTTGTGAGAGAATTAATGGAAGTAGGTGGGAAAACCGAAAATGTGCCCGCATCTTCGAGCAGCACAGCAGAGTCGAGCTAGATGTGTAATTGGTAATTGGTAATTCGGCTTACGGGCCACCACAAATTGTTGCATTTGGGCCCGGTTAGATGTGTAGGTGAGCAAAGGTTATGAGTGTGAGTCGGGCGGAAAGCTCGGACACTCGAATGGTGGGGAGAGCAGCGTTTGTGACAGGAGCGCAGACGACTTCCCGGGAACGATGAATGAGACTGGTGACAGGTGAGGGATAGCTGGCCGGTGACGGCCAGGCCGGGATGGGGTGGGACTGAGGGCGGGGTGTAACCGCGACGTCCGGCGGAAACCACCACGCACAGACACGTCGCCGCCTCCCTCCGCGTCCCCACCTGACGTTCTCAGCACTCGGGCCGACACAATACGACGGACATACCGGGGGCGCCGGGCCGGGGGTCGCGGCACCTCTCATTGTGCGAACGGAACCATTGAGCCGTGACGGGACCCGGCCGGAGCTAATCCCCCGGGTCGTCGGTCGGTCTCGGGGGACCAGGACCGGGGACCAGGACCGGGGACCAGGACCGGCGGAGGGACCGGCGGACAGACTGCCGCGCGCCGGCCGTCACGGGCCGTTGATCAGAGCGTGGGCACGCAATCGGAGCGGCGCTCAGTGGGGACGCATACTATACCTGCGGAGGGCGACCGGTGTCACTGGGGATCTCACAGGCACCGGGGACAGCAGGTGGTCCCTGGGAGGGGAACGGCAGGGCAGTCCCCGCCGGCTGAGGGTACAGACACTTTGTCGCCCCGACCGGAGATTTTCTCAGGTCTCAGGAATGTTTTACGGTACCAATGGTCATCAAGGGAGGGGTCGTGCTGTCAAGTATCGTAGGGGAAATTGGTATGCGATCCGGCCGGGGTGTGTGTGGGTTTCGATGTGGATCATTTATATTGGAGGGAAACTCATTACCTGGACTTTTTCGACTTCATAGTGAATGCTACGTTCCATTTACTAGCTTTGCGAAGTGATAGGTAAGCGCTTTAAACCAACCCCGATTGTATGGGTACACGAGTGGAGTGGGATAGGATATTAATTCACAGCCACACCACTTGTGAGCGTTTCAAACTCTTGAACCTCTAAATGTGCCCTGCGCCCATTAGGTATAGGTGTACGAATGGACAATTAACATTCCGTAACTTTATTCACGGCGTTAGCTAATAGGTGTCGTGACGTTAACATTACGATATTTGCAATGCAGACATTTTCACTGCTATGCAGCTCCTATAACAAATAAACAAACGCTTCATTACAATCCCAGTCACAACAAGCGGGCTTGACCACAGGCTATGGAGCATAAGTTATCCTCTCAGATGCTGGTAGCCTAAGGAGAGTACCTGGGATCGTGGGAGTCAGGCCGGGGCTGACCTTCAATAGGTCGCAGAACATAACGTGTTGACTGTCCACCAGCGCCCACAATAATTGATGGCCATTCATAGAGACACGTCTATGACATGGTGTTCATGTCACGCTCATCATTGATCCGTCACTACGTAGCCCGTCCCGCAGTGTCAATCCGTCCCACAGAATGACGTGGGAACGGGGTGCAGTGTTCGCAGGACGTTAGCGGGATCTCTACAGCGTTTGTTACTAACTCCATGACAGCTCTGCCCCCCTCTCTGCCCCTCTCTCTCTCCCTCCCCCTCTCTCTCTCTCCCTCTCTCTCTCTCTCTCTCTCTCTTCTCTCTCTCTCTCTCTCTCTCTCTCTCTCTCTCTCTCTCTCTCTCTCTCTCTCTCTGCCCCCCTCTCTCTCTCCCTCTCCCCCCCCTCTCTCTCTCTCTCTCTCTCTCTCTCTCTCTCTCTCTCTCCTCTCGAGCGAACTGTCTCACCTCGCCGGCTGTTACCCACCCAGTTCATTCAGTCCCTTTTTGCACCATTGCAATGCAGTGCAAGTTATTTGGGCACGAACTTAACCGCGAACTCACGGGACCAGCACGGACTCAGGGTGTTACAACCAATGCGCCACGTCATAACAGTACCGTGACGTCACAATGACGTCATAAGCAACGTGATGATCAAGGGACATTGCTCAATGACCAATACTCAGTAAATACAGCTATGCTTCCGGCAGCGCGTCGTCCCATGACCGCCACCCCGTCTCCCCTCCCCACCGATCCCAGGCTGGCTCGTCGCTTAGTCCCAGACGGCACCATTTAAATGTGTGTATGTCATGTACCGAGCCGGCTGAATGCACATAATCCTAACGACGGCACGGCAGGCGCCATTTACGGTCGTGCCAGTGGGGGAGGAGAGGGAAGGGTGGGAGGAGACGGGGTGCAGTTATAGGCACGGGCTAATGACGGTGGCTCTCCGTGGCGGAGGGGCTGCGCAGGAATGAGACCAGGCTCGGTGTGGATGCTCACTTATGCATAGAGTGGATGGTGCGAAATTGACATTGATCACCGCGTGGTGCTAGGCTGGTGCTGTGTGTGTGGGGGTCCATAAGTCCCACACATTAGACTAAGCCGTCGTTAGTGGGTAACGAATATGTTCAGAGTGCACCAGCTCTTTTACCGTATTTATCCGCGGTACCTAAATAGCGTGACGACTATTAATGATTCTCATTTGCTCATTCCCTCCCCGGTTCCCACGTACCCGACCTTTCACTGCGTGGGACCTTTTCTTCACAGTTCACACAGGCCTGGCGATTCACCTACCACCATGCATCTTCCTCTGCTCTGACTCCCCTTTCATCATGCTTCTCCCTCCTTCGTATCTCCCCTCCTCCACCCCTCCTCCTCCGCTGGTGGACCTCCCGGCGGCCGGGTGGGCGGGCGGCGGCGCCGAATGGCCGTCAGTCGCCGATTACGGCCCGCTGATGTCTTCATCGGGTGTCGGCCAGTGCCGGCGGCGGCGGCATCAACCGGTGAGCTGACGACCGGTGCCGCCATCAGCGGCAATAACCGTGACCGGGCGGCGCAGCGGCCACCGGCGCGGCTGCAGCCGACCCGACCGTTCTCTCTCTCTCTCTCTCTCTCTCTCTCTCTCTCTCTCTCTCTCTCTCTCTCTCTCTCTCTCTCTCTCTCTCTCTCTCTCTCTCTCTCTCTCTCTCTCTCTCTCTCTCTCTCTCTCTCTCTCCCTCTCTCTCTCGCTCTCTCTTTTTTTTTCTCTCTCTCACTCACTCACTCACTCACTCACTCACTCACTCACTCACTCACTCACTCACTCACTCACTCTCTCTCTCTCTCTCTCTCTCTCTCTCTCTCTCTCTCTCTCTCTCTCTCTCTCTCTCTCTCTCTCTCTCTCTCTCTCTCTCCTTTTTCTGCGTGGCCATCATCAAAATTCCTTGCGAAGCGGGCGCCTATTGTGCGTGTAGTTTTTACGCGAGGAATGCGGCGAACCGAACGATGACGCTATGTAGGTATGCGTCCTCATCTTGGAATGCCGGCGGATGTTTCACATTTGACGACGAAACGGAACCCGTTCCGACAGATTTGTGACGCGTCCAGTTCGTGTAACGGTTACATCAGTCCAGTTTTAGTCAGCCGGGGATGCTCAGAGTCCAGCTCGACGGTACTTAGGTGGTTGCATACAGCATAAGGAATGGTGGCCACTAATTAATCGGCCACTGCACATAAACCCGGGATTTCCATAGTGTGTGCTGTACTGAGTGCCACCGAGGCTAGGTAGGTAAATGACCGCAACACGTAATGGGCACGGCCATTCCCGCAGGTTTTCTTTTTTATTCAGTATCGTATTGAAAGATTCGCTAGTCGCTGAAGCTAACCACACAGGCTGGCAACCGCTGGTAGTCCGTTGACATACCAACCACATGTAAATGAGGCCCGGTGCCAACCGCGGTGGTGCTAGTCCCGATCACAACTTGCATACCACGGCTCGGGAATATGTAGTATTTGGTGTTTTCCGCCGGCGGCCCGTGTCGCACGGAGGATCCAGCCGCGCTGACACGCTGGTCAGGGGGGGGGGGGGGCAGTGCCGGTCACCGGCTGAAGCCACTTGTGGCTGATATTGTATCTCGGATAGTGAACATACGAGCATGTAACTGTTTAACTTGTTTGTTTTTGTTTTGTTGGGTTAGGCCCTTTCGGTCCAATGAGACCATTTCAGAGCCGGGAGGATGATAGGATATAGGGGGAGACATTGGTCGGGTCTGGGCAGGCACCCTAGTGAATCGCCGGGGCTGAGCCCGTCCAGAGGACAGGCCACCCAGCCCCAAGGCACTCACTGCACCCGGCTACGGGGTGCGCTCCCTCGGGAGCAGCGGTGCCGCTCCAAGGGAGCAGCCCGCATGAGATAAAGTTGCCTGTCCAGCCCGGAGAGGGGTTGCGGCGTGGAGGAGAAGGATTTCAGTATCCTGAGGATAGAAGCACGGAACGGTGGGGACTGTTTAACTACGGCGGTCCCTCCATAGCACGTAGTTTGGTAGAGTCCAGTACAGGGATTTGGAGGGACACAGCTTATCAGCTTCCTGTGCTGAAGATTACTCGAGTACATACAGCTTCTTATTTTTATTTTACACTCTTGTTGTTTAGGTATCTCTAGCACATGTGAATACTCGACTGTTAAAATGTCAGGTAAACACTTTTGCAGGATTCATGGTAGTTCTATAGCCTTGGTACGGTCTCCAGTCTTCTGCCATCTAGCGGCCGATATCACAACGCCAACTCCGGTTTCCATCACCAGATGTCAAGCCAGTACACTACGGCAGGTAGAAAGGGGCTGTATTTCCTATTCGGCCTCGGGACGCGAAACCAAACACGCCACACGCCAAGGCGAGCACATACAGACTGCTAAGAACACATGACTGGCGCGGAGGTCAAATGATGCAACGCTGAGATGCTGACATGCACAGTAACCGAACAATGACTCCTGTTCCCCGTAACGGCAAACATAACGGGAAAAGGTGGACTTTACAACTGACCCGTGCATGAAACAAAAGGCCATGGCAGTGCTGTGTTGTACAACGGTAAAACATATTAAAACTACACATTGGCATCATTTTGAGGTCAATTCTCATGTTTCTTTGAACCCATGGCGTTCAGGTTTCACCCGAAGCAGCCGACTGACTAGTTCGGCCGACGGGAGTTGAACCGGTGGGTGTTCACTGTGATGCCATAGACTTCTGGACGGGTCGGTGGTCGGCTCTGGCGTGGGATTCTGTCTCAGCAGAGTCCCGGCAGTGCCGCACGACTCGGTACATCGATACAGAGCGCTTCGCGAAGCTAGGGTGGCAGCTCGAACTCGGTCTGACCGCAGAGACGGAACGCGAGGCGGCGGCGGCGGGGTGCGATCACATCATAATTCATAAGATGGCAACGAATGAACATTGAACCAGTTGTCTCAATGGAAATGGGTGACACATGATGAGATGAGGAAGTAGGTGGAAATGAGCGAAAATGAGCAATGAGTGGAATGAGTGGCATGGAGATGGAGTGACGCGAAACAAGCAAACGACATAAAAAATTACAGGCGTAATGTGCATTGTGCCAAAACTGCTGGAACGTATACAACATCGCATGCAATGGTAAAACTCGGCAAATGACCGGTGTAAAGACTAAAAGCTCATCCAGATGACATCAAAACCTCGCAAGCAGTTACACATAACCAAAGTAAGACTCCACGCTAAAAAAATCGTCCCCAAAGTTGATAAAACCCCACCTATGAAAAATTACCGTGAATCCGAGAGGCACACTTGGGACGGGGGGGGGGACTGACAGTCCCGACGGCACAACCACCTGCCGTGGCAGCTGACCGCCCAACACATGAGAGCAGTCACGTTCGTTACAAACACTACGTCCTATAATCTACGTCGCATTACAAGAGCTAAGTATTGCACTCGACTGGCAGTGGCCGGCTGAAATTGGTCGCTTTGGTTGCAGGAGCGGTGGCGGCAGGAACTTTAGCTTCAAGGCGCGGTCGCCAGATGTCAGTGGAAGCCGAGGTTACGACGAGCTGGGGGCGTCTGTGTCGCGGCGCGCCGGCCAGGTGAGGGGGCGGGCACCCGCAGACGTGGGGACCTGGAAAAGAGATAGTCTGATAAGAATGGCTGCAGTCGCCATCTCCCTACATATGTTTTCATCCGTGGACATTATAGCTAAAAAAAGACAGCAGCAATAGAGATCGGACAGCAAAGGCAGCAACGGTGCAACAAGAGCACACGTCACGCCTAAGCACGCCTTCTCAAGTCTATCGCCATAACACCCTTCTTCCCCTCCTGTCAATCACCTTCCCCATCCACCGTCCACTGACCTCGGGCTGACGGTGCGTGACCTGCCGGGCGCGGTGACCACCAGTCTCGGCGACCGGCCCAGTCGGGACGGGGTCAGCAGGACGCTGGAGCCGCGCAGTCGGTCAACCGCAGAGTCCAGCCGGCGGGACTCAGAGTCCAGCGCCGCGCCGTCCAGACCTGGAGAGAGGAGAGGGGGAAGGGGTCAGTTGTGGTGGAAGGAGGTACATAGAATGTCTCATGTGATTGTTAGCCCCCGTGCGGTAGGGATTTCGATTCGCCGGACAGTCTTTTACTGAATACATTAGGTAGTAGCTAGGTGTACCATTGCCTGTCTCCGCCCAGCAGCTTCCCTCCCCCTGGCTGTCTCAGTTGTTGTTGTTGTTCTCCCCGGGTCGGCTCACGGTCGACCGTAGCCCAAAGGCTCTTGGTGACTGAGGTAGCCGCGGCTCAAGGCCGCCACGGCCCCGCCGTCCCGAAGCTGCGTAGGGTCCGGTCTAATATTGCCGAGTAGTCGGAGCCTCGCTGTCTCAGTCGAGCTGTCCCCCTCCCCCCCCCCCCCTAGCCCACCTTCGTTGGCGCTGACGTTCCTGAGGCTCTCGTCGAGCGAGGAGCGGATCTCCCGGATCTCCTCTCCGGCCCGCGTGCTGCGCAGGATATACTGCTGCCGGGTGCGGATCTCCTGCGACAGCTGCTCCTTCAGGGTCCGGATCTGACAGAGGGAGGGTCAGAGTCACAGTGGGTGACATGGTAGCTACCGCTCGGGTTAGAGGGACAAATGTTGTGTGGTAAGAACGCATGAGGTTTGCGTAATAACCCGAGACGAGGCCGAGCTAACGGGTGAACAGACTGTGCATGATGCTTCAATGGCGGGCGGGCGGGCGTGTAAATATGGTTGCCTAACTGAACTACAAAAGAAATTGAGACCCACCTGTTGCTCCAGGCCGACTATCCGCTGTTTGTAGTTGCGCTCTTTGGCCTGCATCGTCTTCTCGAGCTGGACATAGCGGGCCCTCAGCTGGTCCAACTCCAACTGGGACTCCTGTGGTAGCGGTGTCAGTTATGGTTAGCATTCAAATTCGAAAACCAGATTCACGCTCATGTTGATCAACAATGACAATTGAATTTATTGCAATTCACTTCAATTTCCTTCCTATACTCGCTTTTCATTTCACACACCTTGAACTGTACCAAATGGCCTTTGTCGCCAAGGCGTCCTAAACCTATACCATCATCAGCTGCAACTTGAACTGAAATCTCACAGGCATCCCCACCCACATCCCGACTAACCCTGCCGAGCTGTCCGTGCGCCGCCTGGGTGCCGCGCTGGGCCAGCTGCAGCTGCAGCTGGTGCAGCTGCTGCTCGAGCGAGCTGCACTGGCGCTGCAGCTGCTGGTTCTCCTGTTCGACCGCCGACAGGGAGCGGTCCAGCGCCGTCCGCTCCAGGGTCGACTTGGTGGCCGTCTCGTCCGCGCGGAGACGCTCCCGCTCCACCTGTGGAACAGAGAGGAGAGGTGATTGCCGGGCAGCAATGGTAACAATGGACATTCCGCTCTACTCGGAGACGGGAGGCGGACTGGGGGCGCTGAAAGACGCTCCACCCTGTTCGGGACCGTCACTGGACAGTAGATGGACGATTAGTAACGACGCTGTCGTATTTCCATTATCTGTAGCAACAAGCACATTCTTAGAATTCCAGCATGCATTCAAGGCTGAAAGTTGTCTTCATTTTTTCAAGCTAACGCCATACGCCACCCTAAGGAGACAACAGGCGCGTCCCCGGCCTCGGTACTTTACCTTGTCGAGCGTTTTCATGAGGGCGGCTCGGTCCTTCTCCAGCTGCACCTGGGATCGCTCCAGGTCCTTCTTCTCCACCTCAATCTGGGACAGTTTGCGCTGGAACAGATGATCGTGGGAATGTGACCAAGACCGAGTCAATGCTTGATACGCACGCCTCGGTGAGTCAAGGGCACATCAGCTTATCAGCTCAATGATGCTGGCCTGATACAATGATATGGTCTGTAAATTGGCTTTCGTGATCGGATACAACCACTGAAACCACGGTCGGCTGTTTGGTCAGATCTCTCGTCTTTCTCCTGAGTGACACGCCATTTATTACCTGGAGTACGGCGAGTTTGTCGGTGAGCTCGGTTTTGTCCGTCTCTAGGCGCCTGATACGCTCCAGGAGCTCCTGCTCCCGACCGGAACGCTGCTCCAGACCCTGGTCGAGCCGAGGACGCGACAAATCCGTCATCCAGAGCGGCAAAGAACCACGGACATTGACGGTTCGGTGTCATGTGAGAAAATCGGAACCATAGCGCCAGGTTGAAGCATCTAATGCCAATGCTTAGAGCACAGGCAGTCGCATCGCTCACACAGTTTATAACCCGATCACCTCCGACCAGCAATATGCGCCGTCAACTTTCATCCCGCTACTCTCCGCTCCAATCCGCCTAACCCCTCTTCCTTCCCCCTTCTCTCCCTCCTCACCTGCTGGCTGGTCTTGACCTGCAGCTCGAGCTGGGAGCGCGAGAGCCGCTCCTGCGCCAGCTCCCTCTGCGTGTCGCCGCTCCGCTCCACCAGCTGCTCGTTGTGCCGCTTCAGCTCTGTGACGGTCTGCTGGACGGTCGAGAGACGCTCCTCGGCCGCCGCCCGCTCCTGCTCGGCCAGCTGCTGCTGCCGCTGGGTCTGCGGGACGGTGCGGGGCAGGTGACGCAACGCACTTGGGGGAGTTGATGGGGTGATGGCTTTGGACTTTGGAGGCGAAATTTAGGCATGAAACACGAAGTACACCGCAAGACAGCAAGCAAATGTTGTTTCGAGCGTTGACATCGAACAGAAGAGCGACTTTATTCCGATAATGCCACGATGAATCGTCATTATACCCACGAGATAAGCTACCTCATTGAGTCTGCTGAGCATATTCTCCGTCTTCCCCTCTACAGCTTTTCCTGTCCCTCACTCCCTACAGCTGGTCCCCGTGTCCCTCACCTGTTGCAGCTGATCCTGCAGGTGGGCCGTCTGCGCGCCGGCCTCTGCCAGCTGAGTAGACAGCTGCGCCACACGGTCCTCGCTCTCCGCGTGGCCCGTGTCGGCGGCGGCCGCCCTCCGCTGCAGCCGGTCCACCGTCAGACGCAGGTGGGCGCACCGCTCCTCACATGAGGTGACAGACTTGTGCGCCTCCTCCAGGCGAGACTGCAGGCTCTGGAGGTTAGCGGGGGACGGGGGGTTACTGGTGTCGGTGGTGGTACGAATAGAGGAAATAGCAGTGCTGAGGAAAGGAAGCTCAATAGCAAATCATGGTGAATATAAAGTAGTTCGTATCTTCATATCACCAAAAAAAAGCATGACTGAGTAGCTAAATAAATATATATTCGGGATACTTGATACATTATTATCGCAAAGCCTTCTCCACTTCACTTCAACTAGTCAGCACCTAAGCAACTCACTCGCCATCCTCACTAGTCACCACCCCTCCCACCCGCGCCCCACACACTCCTCCCTCTCACTCTTACCTCGATCTCGGCGTCTCTGTCGTGCACCAGCTGTCTGGCCCTCATCAGATCCCCCTCCAGTCCGCGACGGGCCGTCTCCAGCTGTGCAGCGCGCGCCTCCTGCTGCTCCAGGGAGTGGCGCAGCTGACGGCGCTCCTCGTCCACCGACGACTCCTGACGACGCAGGGTGCCCAGCTTCTCCTGGAACCGCGGCGGAGGGGGCAGCGAAGGTCAGTCACGACGAGCGATGAGGTGACATATCGGAGGCATAGTGTTTTGTAGTATCAGCGGCTCAGTCGCGCCCATCCCGGTGTCCCCCGGTGTCTTATTTGGTCGTACCTCCAGCACCTCCTTCTCCATCTGCAGTTTGGTGTTGGTCGTCTCGAGCCGGCCGAGCCGCTCCTGCAGCGTGCGCGTCTCGCGCTCTCGCTTCTTGTTCGCCTCCTCCTGGAGCAGAAAATGTGGAACAAATCATGGCGTGATACGACTTTGCAGCTATTGAAGTACTACCAAATTTCGGCGCCTCATCAAATTAATAGTGAGCCAATGACCCAGACTGCAGCGATGCTGAACGTGCCTCCAGACCAAGCCCAGACCGATAACCTGCATTCTGCTCCCCCCGCCCTGACTGTCATCTGACCTCACCCCAACCTGTGAACTACCCCCGACCACTTCCTGACCTGCGCCCCCGCCTGGCTCCTGGTGTCGGCCAGCTGTGCGTCCAGGAAGCGTTTCTCGGTCTGCAGGCCGGCCAGCTGCTGCTGACACGTCTCCAGCTTCTGACGGGTCTCGCGGTGGGTGGCTCTGAGCTCCTCCAGCTCCGACTCGACAGACTGAGCCTGGGACTGCGCCTCGTCCTGACGACACGGCGCGGCGGTTCGTGAGAGGCGAGTGGATAGAGTGCGTGAGGGATAAAATGAAAATTGTATGGAGGGTAGATGGGTAAAAAGTCAGAAAGTATCTAGGGAACAATTGATAACAGCTGAGGTTAGCGAGTGAGAGAATGACACGGCGCGGTGCAGAGTAACTTACCCGCTGTCTCTCTATCCTGTTGACCTGCTGCATGAGATCCTTCAGGCCCTGTCGGACAAACTCCGGGTCCACGTCCACAGCGTTCGGCGGCCCGCCGGCCACTGATTCCAGGACGGCACTGCGCTCCGAGTCGAGCACGTCACCTGGAGCGTGACACATAGGTCAGAACATCAGAACAGAACAGGTCATCGAGGGGTGGGTGGAGAGGACAACGGCGGACATGACGAGGTTACGACGGGTTTAATGGTCGGACAGTCGGAAAGACTAGGCTGCCTTTTGTTACTGTGGGAGCGGTTAACATCAGACAATTATACGAAGTGCGTTGCGCGGATGTAAAACAATTATGTCTGTTGAGCTGAATATTTACTATTGATCGCGCTCGGTAATCAACTCGCCGTCTCTCTTGGGTACCTTGTGAGGCAGGCAAGTTTAGTTCAGCGTGACGACTTACCCCGAGCTCGAGCAGTGGCCTGTCGGTTCGCCCGATCTTCCATGCCAACAATGAGCGACTCCAACTCCTCAAGGGTACCGAATGAGCCGGTGCTTTCTACGTCGTAACGAAAACATATTGAAAGTAGATGAATACGAATTCTTAGCACAGGCGATCGTCCAATGCGGCATAAATGACACTAAGCGAATGCCTGTTCATTGGGCATCGTATATAAATATAAAGAGACTATCGAACGACTAAGAACAACCACAAGACGCATACCAGGACAAAAGCCATGCAACAACAAACAGTAGCTCCATTGCTAAATAACTGAAAAAAATCCGTCTCCTAATGTTAGCGATGACTTACGAGATAGGTAATTTCATGCTAGACTCAAAACCTCCGTCTAAATTTGCGCGATGTTTCGCAAAAAAAAAAATTCTTCCTGACACAGACACATGCGCGGCCCCAATAACGCAAGTCCTCCCATCCTTTTGCCCCGAGACTGACCGAGGTCACCCGACTCTCCACTGACCACTCACCCAGGCCCCCCTCTGACCTCTGACCCAGGTCAACCCCTCACACCGATCTCCTACCCAGCTGGTCACCCGGTTCACTGACCTCTGATTCATACTACTCCCTCTCCACTCATATCCAAACTACCGCACCCGCTCTACTGACCTGTCATCTGACTCAGGCCCGACCCCATCCACTAACCTCTGGCTGAAGTCAGTCCCGTCCTCCTGCCGGCCGGACTGGGCGGTCGCCACTGGCCTCCCCCACCGCCGTCCAGCCGGATCCCAGCCACCCGGCGCAGCGAGGAGTACATCGACGTCAACTTGTGCTCCATGTCGCTCCGTACCGACTCCAAACGGGAGACCTGACCCTCCAGAGCCTCCACCCGGCCCTCGGAGGATAGTAACTTCAGCTGGGGACGGACAAGAGAGCAGAGGTAACTGGAGCACAAACGAAATAGCGAGGCTCGATTTATTTCATCTGTCTCGTCTTTCCCTTCCTCAGAACAGTCAACTCCTTCTCCTCCACGCCTCCACCCCCTGTTCGGGGATGAACGGGCACCTTTTTCTCATGCGGCTAGCTCCACACCAGGAACAGGCCTGTAGCCGGGTGCGGTGACCGTTAGGGGCAGGGTGGTCTGTCCACTGGACGAGCTCAGCCCCGACGGGTCACCAGGGTACCCGCCCAGCCCAATGTCTCCCCCTAAGTTCTATCATCCTTTTGGCTCTGCAATGGTCGCATTAGACCGAAATAGCCTAACTCACCAAAACCAACAATCGAATTATCTTATAATTCATCCAAATTCCCTACTGACCCACAGAAAGCTATCTTTGTCCACCACATATCCACCACGCGCCCTACCTTGAGGTCGGCGGCCTCCTGGCTGGCGGCGCTCAGTCGAATCTCCAGGTTCTTTTTGTCGTCCTCCAGCCGGTGAGTGGCGGCGCGCGTCTCCTCCAGGGCGCCGCTGAGGTCCCGCTCCCTCCAACGCCAGCGGTCCTGGTGCTCCGTCAGCCGCCGCTCGCAGTCTGCCAGCTCCCGCTGCAGACCGTCCCGCGCCGACTCCGTCTCACGCAGCTGTGAGACGAGTGAAGGAGACACGGAGATGGTTAGAGGAGGGCGTGCTACGGTCGTGGTTGAGAGAATCCTTAATCCTTAATCCTCTATTGCTTTCGTGTACGGTGGTTTGAAGACGTCTCACAGACATTTCGTTTGATGTGAATAATCATGTATAAACCGGCGTTAATGTCATTTAGATGTGTTTTAGCGCATCGCTCTTTCCTTTCTCCTTTTAATCGCGTTAGACTTAATTGAACCTTTCATTGATCGTAATTCAACCCGCTAAGCCTCCCTCTAACCTGATTTTTGGCGGTGTTCAGCTCTGTCTTCTGCGCCTCGCTGACGTCCTGCTGGCGCGCCAGCCGCTGCTGCAGCTCGGCCAGCTCCGTCTGACGGTCCTGCAGCTGCAGCTCCAGCTGCTTGCCCTGGCGGCGCAGCTCCTGCAGCTCCCGGCCCGCCTCCTGCCGCGTGCGCTCCAGGTCCCGCACCTGGATCCGCAGCTCCTGAGACTCCTGGGCGGACGACTCCTTGGCGGCGTCCAGAACTGGAGGCAGAGAGCGTGTTGTCACATACCTAGTCAAATGGCTCATATTTAACAGAAAGGATACTCAGTTCAAGTCTCTCATTAAGCATCAGGCGACGTTTCTACTCACTGGCGATTTTCTGTCCGGCCTCGTCGAGTGACCGTTTCAGCTCGCCTTTGTCGGCCTCGAGGCGTTTGATTTTGTCGCGCAGGTCGGCGTTGCTGCTCTGTAGGGTGGTCACCTCATGTTCAGCCTCCTGGAGCGCGCGCTTCGTGTCCGAGAGTGAGCGGGAGCACTCGTCATGGCGCGACTCGGCTGCGGGAGACGGCGCAGGAATGTAAGAGAAATATCACTAGAAAATGGTATAAGCTACTTAAACATCTCAACTCTTCACGATCACAAGAGGTGAGCCTTGCACATGCACAGCTAATGCCAGGAACACATTTTTGTTAGCGCTGTTTCGCTGTACAACCACCGTTCCCCTGTCGTTCGTACCATCCTTGAGTTTCCGGTTGAGTTCACTGAGCTCCTTCTCGAGCCGGTCGCGGTGCTCCTCGGTGACCTTGAGTTTGACCTTGAGCTGACTGAGGGTCGAGTCGGTGACGTCGCGGAGCCGCTGGGCGTCCAGCACCTGGTTCGACAGCGACGTCACCTCCTTCTCGTGCGCGATCCTGGAGAAGAGGAAAGAGATGAGCTCTGTCATCAGGAGCCAGCGTAAACCGAGCTATGTATCGTAAGCCTATGCAGAAGTGACCATTGAGACAGTCGATTTGCCGTGCCGAAGGTGCTGATAGATGTTTTGTTCTTGCGGTATACCTATTCTTACACTATGTAAGGGAGCTGGAAACATATTCCGAGATTTCGTGACTTGTATGCGTCACGACTTTATTGTCGAAGGTATTGAAGTAAACTTATAGCGAATGCGTCGATTAAAGGGAAAAGTATTTAGTTCCAATGCAACTATAATGGTCGCAAAAATATAACGGTCCATCGGTCATCCCCGTCCCCCCATGAAGGCGATCCGTACATCCGTCCCTCGGTCCTCCATATGAAGCACTCACTCCTTGTCCTCGATCTGTGAGCGTAGTCGGGCCACTTCCGTGTGCAGCGCGCCCAGGTTGGAGCGGGACATCTCTCCGTGAGAGGAGGCCTCGCTCTTCAGCCGGTCCAGCTCCGTCCGGCACTGGTCCAGCTCACGCTGGGACTGCTGGAGACGGTCCAGCACCGCCTGCTGCTCCTGCTGGGCTGCGGAGCGGACAGGGGAAATACATCATACCGACTGCCATTTCTAATTGAGCGAGGGAACTGTATTACTGTAACTCAGTGCACACAAATATTCATCTTGGCACCACAAACACACATGACCATTACCTGAGCAGACGTGCTCTCCTGGGCTCTTGCTGCCGTTTGCGGAATTCTTCCATCACCCAATCGTTACCTAACACTCGTTCCATCTCCGCTCATCGCCTATTGCCTCATGTATCGCCCGTCCAATCTCCGCCCGCTACCTATGTATCGCCCGTCCGATTCTCCGCTGGTTACCTAGTGTGAGCGCCTGCTGTTTGGCCTCCTCGGCGGCCAGTAGCTGCTGCTCTCCGGAGCGGAGCTGCTTCTCCAGCTCCCGGTGCAGCGTCTGCAGCTGCTGCTCCTTCTGCGCCAGCAGGCCGTCCTGCTCCAGCGTCCAGGTCTGTACCGACTTCTGCAGACGCGTCTCCAGCTGGCGCACCGCCTCGTCCTGACGGCAGCAGAGCGGTGGATGGCAGTCGGGGGGAGCGGTGTGAGTAACGTGTATGACTATATGATATGGCCTTGGTATCATCAGCTATAAATGACAAGCTACTACCACATATTAATTCCTAGAGAGCATGCCACAGAAAGTTGGTATACCTTACCGACACTTCTGAGACAGGCTTGCCGTCCAAGTTGTCCGCTATCCACATGCATTATCCAGATCCAAGTGTGTCCCTTCCTCCCGTTGTAAACGTAACTGCTGTTCAGTAATCAGGCCCGCACCTTTTCCTTGGCCAGCCGAGCCACCTCCTCGTCGTGACCCTGCCGGAGGTCGGAGAGCACGCGCGCCTGCTCCGTCTTGGTCTCCTCCAGGCGCCGCTTGAAGTCGGCCACCGACTCACGCAGCCGCTCTGCAGACGATTTCGGGAGTGTTGAACAAGTGGTGATGACAGTCATCTACAGCGAAGGGATATTGTGGCAGATGTTTTTTCTTCGATAAATGAGTTATAAAACGGAAAAACTCGTCGAGGTTGTATTAATTTATCTGTCGTATTTATTCAGCCCCGATAGGTCTTGGGCTGTGTTGTCTTGCTGCGTCGCGCCCATAAATGTACGACGATCCGATCCTGCGTTTCGGAAGCAGATCCCCCGACACCTCTACCATCACTCAGACCCACCTGTGACCCGCTGGGTGTAGCTCATCTCACCTCCCTCCTGGTCCATGTCCTTGCGCGTGAGGTTCAGCTTGTTCTGCAGCTCCTCCCTCCGCACCGTCAACTGCCGGTTGTCCTTTTGCAGCTGCCGTTTGGCCGCCTCGGCTGCCTCCAGCGCCGTCCGACTCTCGAACAGCTGCATCTGGGGACGGCGGTCGAAACAAGCGAGCGGAGAGTTAAAATGCATTATACAATTACAAGCGTTAGGTAAGTGTTGGAACTAAGTAGACATATCGAGAAATTATCAAACACTTCGCAAACAGGAGAGCCAACTGTATTGTATTGTAATTCATATCCTGAGTCTCACACGCACATTTCAGAGGTTTAAAGGCCCCGTAAGGCCGTCCAAATATTGCCTTGGCCGACGGTATTTCACGTCGTCCAGGCGGGGTATTGGGTAAAGTTTTCAACTAGCAATAACAGCACCTCGGATAAACCTCATTGGTTACTGTATCGCCACTGCGCAAAGATAACCTAATAACCAAAAATGGCCTGACTAGTATGTTGGTACTGGTGAAAACCATGTTAGTTTCATCACAACATTCACTCTTTCAACCCATGCATAGAATCCACACGACTACGTTTTGTTTTGACTAGAGAACTTGACAAATTACCCCCACTATAGCCTTATCTGTATGGGGAGACTTCAACGCTGCCGGACGGTAACTCGTAATATGCTTTGCAATCTGACACCAATGTGATGCGCGCCACCTAGCAGATGCAGAATGAACTAGAAATGTGCACCAATGAAAACCATGACGTCACCATTACCATTGGTCGTAAACCTAGCGCAATGATTGGATAACAAGGTAACTATCACCACTGAAGGCGCTGATCCGAAGCGCTACGAACGTGTGGGTGGAAGATTTAGGCGCCAGACACAGGACGATGGGAACATGCAACTCCAAGACACAGAACACACTGGGTACGACGAGCGAGAGTTATAGACCAGCAAATTTCTAGAGGCGGCGCAGAACACACATTGACATGAGGATGGGATGGGAACACTCTGCTTACCTCGGCGTGTTGTTTCTCTGCTCGAAGTGCGGCCAGCACCTCGCGGAGACTGGCGTGCTCCTTCTGCAGTGCTGTGTGTCGCGCCTGGAACGGAATGGTCAGAGTGAGAACAACCGGTCAGTGGTCACAGCTGCCATTTAATCAAAGAACATAGTTCTAACTAAAATGCGTGAAGAACAAGCTGTAATCGCAATATCACCACACAGGCACGTGTCCCTTTCTCCAACATGCATCTCCCCCTCTCTCTCTCTCTCTCTCTCTCTCTCTCTCTCTCTCTCTCTCTCTCTCTCTCTTCCCTCCCTCCCTCTCTCTCTCTCTTCCCTCCCTCCCTCTCTCTCTCTCTCTCCCTCCTCCCTGACTGACCTGCAGGTCTCCAGACGCTTTGGCCAGCGTCTCTCTCTCCGAGGCCGTCCGGTTCATCTCCGCCTTGGCGCGCTCGTAGTCCAGTCGCGTGCGGGACAGTTCCTCCTGGAGTGCGGCCCGCTGCCTCTCGGAGGTGGCCAGGCGGGACTCGAGCTCGGCCTGGTCAGCGACCAGTTCCGATACCTGGTCCTCCAGCTGAGGGGTGGAGGAGGGAATAACAGTGTCAGAAACCGGAGGAAGGTGAAACAAACAAGATGGAGTTGAAAGTGTAAGTAGACTCGGGCGGTGTTTCAGACTATAGTAAATCGGAGACGAGCACAGAAGGACTACTTTGCAGCTGTTCCTTCTCCCTCCCCATTCTGTGTCGCGGTCCCGTCCCCTCACCTCCCCTTCTATCTCTATGCAACTGAGTGCCTGCCGTCTCCCTCTGGGCTCTCTACCTCTGTCCCTTCCCCTTACCCTTTCCCTCTGCGTCTCTATCCCGTCTTTCTCATTTTTTTCCATCTGCATCTCTGGCTCAGTGAGTGTCCCCCCCCCCCCTCTCTCTCTCTCTCTCTCTCTCTCTCTCTCTCTCTCTCTCTCTCTCTCTCTCTCCCTCTCTGTCTCTGTCCCGCCCTTTTCTCACCTTCTCCCTCTCCCTCTCGGTCTCAGTGAGTGTCTCCTGCAGCCCGAGCCTCTCGGTGGCCGACAGCTGACCCTCCTGCTCGAGCCGCAGCAGCTCGTCTTTGAGGGCGGTCAGTTCAGCCTCCAGCTCCGCCCGCTCTGACTGCAACACCGCCCGCTCGGCCGCCAGCTGAGGGAGGGTGGATGGTCAGAGGAGGGTCGAAATTGAGTGGGCTGAAGGAAATGATGGAAAGAAATATGGCTGAAGCTCCAAGCCATGACAGGTCTGTGCCAATCAATTGATGGCTGAGATATATTGTCCCTTGCCTTAAAAATGCAATGGTGGCGTTGTACGCATCGTATATCGAACTTCTGCCGGGTGTCATTTTTACATAATTGAACAATGACGGCAGGGCTCAAGACACTGAGTTTGAATACTAAACGGATCATATCAGCGCGCTCGGTCCCACAGCGAGCACTGCAGCTTTTTCGCCGGCCTCTCTCACTAACCTGTTGAACCATTTGGTTCAGGTCCATCTTGTCCACGCCGAGGCCCTCGTTGAGGTTCTGTATTTTCAGCAGGGCGTCCCGCAGCGCTGCCTCGTCGGTCTTCAGTCGGGCCACCTGAGTCTCCAGCTCGCCTGGATGGCAGTTTATTATCTGGGTGAGTCTCACTAGGACTACCGATCATGTGTTGGGAAGAAATATACAAGATGATGCCCAGGTTTGAAAGTTGACTTGAAGTATCACGTCTTGGTAGCATTACCATGAAAAGTGTAAGTTCAAAAATTAACGACACACCAGTGTCATCATGGATTGCATCCACACTTTTAGCTACATCTTTTCTGTATTTTCTCCCCGTTATCCAGCTCTTTATGTTCTTTCCTCCCTTGTCCTCTCACCTTTCTCCAGCTCCGTTTTCCTGCGCGCGTCGTCCAGCTCTGTGTTACTCTGTGCCAGCACCTCCAGCTCGAGCCGAGCCGAGTGAAGCTCCTCCTTCAGGGAGACGACCGACTGGCGCAGCTGGCCGGCGCGGGTATCCCGCTCCGACAGCTGGCCCTGGCTGTCCGCGCACAGGGCAGGTTAGAGGTCATATTAAAGGGTCAGAGGGTCAAGCATCAATTAGCAGAGGCGTTTCGCGTCGGATGTCATGGACGCATAATGATCCCACTGTTGACGCACCTCGTGAACACTGAACACCAAGTCACACGCTCATACGAATCCCAACGAAGAGTCGACTGACGGGGAATCATAAGGTCACGTGTCACAGGTCGCCATTAGCCGATCTAAACACGCCGAGTCTCACCATTCGTCCAGCTGGGCCTTGAGCCGCTCCATCTCGGCGCTGAGGTAGAGCTTGTCGCCCTCCAGCGCGTCCTTCTGCTTCTGCAGCTCGGTGAAACTGGCCTGCAGCGTGTCCGCCTCCCCGTTCAGCGCCTCCACCTGCCGGGACGGCAAAGGCGTCAGCTTCCGTAGAAGCGAATGAACATGATAATCGTCTGATGCGTGGTTACGATTAACGGGTAAAGGTCCGGATGTTGGGCGTGTACTGGGATGCCTTTTTTAAGATCACGGTTTGATTATTTTGAGCAGATAGATTCGCTTGATTTCTGTCAACACTATTCACAGAAGATGCAGCATTGCCACTGCGCGAAAGAAATTTAGGTATTGCAACCAACAAAATCACGTTGTGCAGTCAGTCAAATACTTAAAAGTCGACTTCGCTTTCCTCCCTCATCAGCTGCGCGTTTTGTATGCCCTGTCTGTACCAATCACCTGAGCGTTCAGCGCTGTCCTGGCCCGCTCCAGCTGCTCCCTCTCGGCGGCGGCCGTCTCCAGCTGCAGCCGGCGCCGCTCCAGCTCGCGGCGCGCCGCCTCCCGCTGCTGCTCCGTCTCCTGCAGCTGGTCGCGCGCCTCCTGCAGCTGCCGCTCCAGCTGCTGCAGCTGCTCGTCGGACGTCTCACAGCGCCGCCGCAGCTGCGACAGCTGCTCGCCGCTGGCCGTCAGCTTCACCTGCGGCGGCGGGAGCGGTTACAGACGGACTCAGACGGGATTCGTGTAACCCAGAACAACGCAAGGCGCTACAGGTCAATGAATCAGAGTATAAAGCTCAGCAACGCTCTCCTGGCCTGGCAAGGCATGGATGCAATGGGCAAGCACTGGGGATAAAATGAATGATACTGATCATTTGTTGCTGTTCGCAAGCTCAAGGCAGCCCTCAGGATAACCGGAGCCATTCCGCCTCGCGGATACTCCGCCACTGCCGCCGGTCCTCTCTTAGCGACTACATCTGTTGTATGCCCACAACCAGTGTGCTTGGCGTGCGGCACTAGGGAGAGTATTGTGATGTGGACTACGGAGTTTGGGCCAGGGCCAGGAGTGACGTCATGCCCGCCATTTGGGCGCAGTTGCAGTTCGCTCCGCATCCGCTAGGTGGCGCGCGTCGCATTGGTGTCAGATTGCAAAGCTTATTGCGAGCTACCGTCCGGCAGCGTTGAAGTCTCCCCATACCGATAACGTTATAGTGGGGGTAATGTGTCAAGTTCTGTAATCAAAACAAAACATAGTCGTGTGGATTCTACGCATGGGTTGAGAGAGTGAATGTTGCGATGAAACTAACATGGTTTTCACCAGTTCCAACATACTAGTCAGGCCATTTTTGGTTATTTAGTTATCTTTGCGCAGTGGCGATACAGTAACCAATGAGGTTTATCCGAGGTGCTGTTATTGCTAGTTGAAAACTTTACCCAATACCCCGCCTGGACGACGTGAAATACCGTCGGCCAAGGCAATGTTTGGATGGCCTCACGAGGCCTATTCAGATACAATTGAATGGTGGAAAAAACTGAAGTGAAGCTCCGATGGTAGTAGCCTGGAACATCGCACTATACATTGGAATCGCTGGGAGCTCACACACATAGATATTGCGGGTTCCCAAGGAACTTTTCACAGATTTCCCAGCCTCCCCCAACGTGCCGTTTTTATCCTAGTACACTCAATTCTTCCAACTTCCAAATACGCCCTACACACGTGCAGCATACCAGACGACCCCTTGGCGACACCTTGGCTCAATCCCCCTCCATTCTCCACCCACCTGCAGTTCGTGGGTCTGCAGCTGCCTCTTGTTGAGCACCGCCTGGACGGCAGTCACTGCGCTGTCGGCCATCGTAACGGCAGGAGCCGGCGAGCCGGGCCGCGGCGGTCGGCCGGGAGTCCTGGGGACAGACAGTGCGCGGCCGTGAATAACTACACACATGTCGTCTGACTGACAGCGGTGGGAGGGTGGTATTGAGAGACGGCGGGTCGAGTTGAAGTGACAAACAGTGAATTTTCTCCAGATTCCGCGGGGTTGTAACTATTCGCTGACGATATTGGTCCGACTAAAGTTATGCAAGATAATGTCCTTCAAAGCATAGTCAAACGGTCGTCCTCATCTTTATTAAACGCAACGATATTATAGTCCATCCCACATGTAAATAACATCGTTCTATGAGTTACTCGAGTACCAGCCTCTGATGCTTCAAGATGGAATAAGCCCGATGTCCGCAGTTGTGCAATTACGACGCATTACATTAATGTAGTAACCGTGTCGAGGTCGGTCATTGGTCTCACCGTAAACACAGCGCGGGTTCAATGCCATGTGCGTGTCGCAATGGCCGGCCAGCCACTGTGTTATGTCAACAGACCACCGCACAAACACAAGTGATCGGCGCACACGGGTCAGACCGGGAGAGATTTGTGTGGACAAATCCCGAGATCGCTCGTCCGAGATCGTTAGGCCACAGGGGGAGAAATGGGACCGGTGATGGTGGGTCGATTCACTTCAATGTGTTTGGCTAGTGAGCTAAAATACATTAACAGGTGGAAGCATTTCGCAAAACGGGTGATGTTTGATCATGTTTTTAAGTTTGATTGAAGAGCTTCGTCTGTGCAGTATTTCGTTGGACGTTTCCCTTGCCCATATATCCTCTTTAACCTCTATCTCTCTCCCTCCCCTCCCTCTCTCTCTCACCTGACCACGGCGGACGCCTGCACGGTGACCGGCAGGGCGGCGTCCCTCTCGGCCTCCTCCTCCATCCCTCTCTCCCTCCCCTCCCTCTCCCTCACCTGATCACGGCGGACGCCTGCACGGTGACCGGCAGGGCGGCGTCCCTCTCTGCCTCCTCCATCTCTCTCCCTCCATCCTCCCTCACCTGACCACGGCTGACGCCTGCACTGTGACCGGCAGGGCGGCGTCCCTCTCTGCCTCCTCGGCGGGCCGCTCGGCGTCCTCTACCACCAGCTGGGCCACCTGACGGACGGCGGCGGAGAGCAGCTCGTGCTCCTCGGCCAGCTGCTGACGCGAGGTGAGACGGCGAGCCTGCTCGGCGGCGTCCAGCTCCTGACAGTGAGGGATACGCATGAGGGTCAGGCACAGCAGAAACCCCTGTAACCCACCAAACTCGTGACCGCATAGTCACAGGTCACATAAATCTCAGAAACACCAGCGGAAGCACAGCAGCAGTGAATTCCTGCTGGTCAGATCACGTCGTATGGTGAGGCCGTTTCGAATGCATCCAGGGACAACTGAACTGTTCCGAAGTTATCATTAAGTCGACATATCTGCTAGGTTGTGAGGCAAATAAGTGAATGCAGATCGATGGGATGTTTTCGTTAGATCGCGGTCACTCCCGACACAGACCAGCCGGGCAGGCAAATAACGGCCAAACCGACATCAAACACGCATGTTAACAGTGTCGGTGCCCTCTGATGAAGAAACAAGCCGCTTGTTATTTATGTAAAACACCAGTTATACAGACATGCAGAAAAAACGTACCAGTGAGTTGATGGTCTTCTTTAGAGAAACGATCTCCTGTTCCTTTTCGGTGCGGTTTTCGCGGAAGGCCTCAACCTGTTGGGAGTGATGAACAAATTAAACAATAAACCGCCGTTGGAAATTCATATCAACACAACAGCTTTCGTGTGGAGCGCAAATGTATAAGGATTAGGTATATTTATTACCTACTCATACCTATATGGGAACGCCAAGAGCCGTACCGAACTGATGTTACGAAGTTTTGAATGCTGAACCCAACGTTGGTAAAGGTCCTCGAATCTGCCGGACTACATGCAGCTCATAACAACGATGGTGAATCCGGCAGTGACCGAATTTCCTTCCACACCTTACCTGCATAGTCAGATCTCTGATCTTGTTCTCCAGTTCTCGTTTCTTGTTCCTGAAGTCAGTTTGCTGTTTCTGCATCTCCTCCAGCCTCTCCAGCACGTTCACACTGGTCACAGAGACGATCGCCGTCTGGGGAGTGAGCAAGTGGGTACATAGTTCAATCCGCGGGAGAAGAAGACAAGAGAGGCGGGTCGGACCGGGGGCCGAAGGGCCAGGAAGCTAGTGGTTGGCACACGGCCTCAAGGGTCAGACATGCTCACTGCGGCTCTAATTGCCCCCCCCCCCTAAAAGCCCCTCAAATCAGTGACATTGTATACCTACACTCGTACATACAAGGAAGTACATTCGAGTGAGGAAGCACTGCAAAAGACGTTAACGAGATCACTTCTGCGTACCGTGGCTTGACAGGACTGAAGATCAAGCCACTGACAAATGTAAACGGTAGGTTCGGGGCAGCGAAACTCGTTAGTGCGTGATTGACAGACGAAACCTTGGCGATTCGACAAGCACTGAGTGCACAAGTACGATGATATGTAAAACGACTTAATGTAGATTCAGTCTGCCCACAGGCACATATATTTTTTAGGCTGAAAAGGTACAGACCTAAACGACGAGGTAGAATAGTCCGCTACACGATAGTCCCTAACACAATCACTGCCAACACCTTAGAGTTAGTCATTGTTAAAAACTGCGTCTAAGTCAACACACGTTAAGGTTTGCCACCTGATAGTGCACTTGAACAGAAAGGCATCACGGAAATGTCACGAGGACACTGTATCAAGGCTGACCAGAGATATTCGCAATGGCACTTAAGTGGCAAAAACGGACTGTGAAAGACGACAGCGCAGAAGAGACTGATATCAAAGATTCAATATTACTTGCGTACATCGCGCAATATTTGCTCGTAGCGTATGAGGCGAGATATGCTCTGTATGCCCAAGGAGAAAAAGAGGATACCGTTTCTGGTCGGTGAAGGCACTCTGCGCTATTTTAACCCTCGCCGGCCGAGGGGGGGGGGGGCGGGTGCCGCCCCCCCATAGGGTTTTTTCGCGATAGCTCCGAACACGCTGGCGATAGAGAGCTGAAACTTGGCATACCTGACCTTTGATCCAAGCCGGATCTTTTGACACCAACCGCATTTTCGGGTCAGGTCAGGTCACTGACCTATGACGTCATAAGTGAACCTCTGCACGGTCTTCAGATGTCGCAACTTCGCAACGCCCTCACTGCCAGAGGAGATGTCACAGGGAAATGAAACTTGCAGGATCTAGTATCCATTATGAGTCCCACAACTTGTATATCTCGGATTTTTCCTAAAGGTCATATGAGGTCAGGTCATTTTCGTGACCTCACCATTATAAGTCAATGGGGAAAAATTCAAACTGCTATTCTGGCGCCGGGAACGATCTCCAACTATCTCGAGCACACAGAATCGTGATTTGATGCACTCCTTGCAAGGTTAGATGCGTCACTTTTGCAATGTTGACCTTGCGTGATGTCATTTATGACGTCATCAAGGTCATATTAGTTTTTCGTCAATAACTCTTGATCAAATTGAGCTAGCGAGTCGGGAAAGCCACCAATGGACTCAGGAAGACCTGCCGAATCGAATGATATGCGACATGACCTCTTTCGACCAACTTCGTGACCTGGGGGTGCTGACCTGACCTTGACCTGAGGTCAACACCCCAAGTTGACCTGACCCGGACAAAAAGTATATCATTCGACGCGCCTGAGCGAGACGAACACGATGCTGCCAAAATCGGCGCGCTGCGGCCGTTTTTTGCGAAGTTATTCACCAAAAACTGAACCGTACCTTGGGGCACTTGACCTGACCTCAGAGGTCACCGGTTGACCTAGGACCTTAAAATCGGATACCAATCTCTGCGTCTCGTAACGGCGCACACGCTCGTTTTTTCCGCGACGCGCTAGCTCCACCAGGGGCGAAACGGCGAGGGGGGGGGTCGTACCCGCCCCCCCCCCCCCCCCCCTCGGCCGGCGCGTATGTAGAAAACCAATAGGTCCGGCGAGGGTTAAGTAATTGTTATTACAGCGCAACGAGTTCTTAAAACATCGAGGTGACAGGGCATGTAAGGAATAGCAGAAACTCTCCGGTATAACTGTCATTAGCCTGAAACTGATACGTCTCCAAACACATGCCAAATTTTAAAGGGAAACTAACCTCTGCAGCCGGAGTGGCCGCCGCTGCCGGCTCTCCGCCAGCCGCTGCCGTCGCTACCGCTACCGCAGGCAGGGCGGGCGGGGTGACCATGGCACAGGCGTCAGCAGCTCGGCGCGCGGTGCGGGTCACCTCGGCGCCGACCCGGCCCAGGTCCCGCTCGGTACTGAGTCGGAGGTCGCCGAACTGCCGGCGCAGAGCCACCACCTCCTTCCAGAGCCGCAGCAGCCGGCCGTGCTCGGCGGTGTAGTACTCGGTGAACGTCTGCGGAGGAGAGGGAAGATGAGGGGATGGAAAGAGTGGTGGTAGGGGAACAGCGGCTAGCAAGAGTATGGAGCTCCGGCGGACTTGTTTTGAAACAATATAGTCTTTGATATGTTATATAGTATATACATTACTGGTTTTGATTGCGCAATTTGATTTAATTGAGTTGATCGCTAGACAAAGTTGAGACATCTGGTTTTCGTCGCATCAATATCCGAAATTCAAATAGATGAAAACTTAAGGGTTTAAAAAAGAATCAGCAAAATAAGCTCTGCACGTCAACAGTAGCCTAACAGAACGACGTTCCGGCACCAGACGCTATCCACCGACTTCAATGATGTAAATACAGATATTACGCCAGTTGGGAGCACAACCTGCAAAACCAGGCCGAGGCAAGGGACAAAAGGGGTGGCTAAGCCAGCAGAATCGCCGCACACACGATAGCATACGAGGAATAAAAATAAAAAGGCGTTACGAGCCACAGAAAACAATCTCTAGATCGCTCTGTCGATCTTTGGCACCCAAAAACCAGTCAGAGTTGGCACATTTGCGGTGAAAATAGTGTCCATCGTCTCAGGTGGTCTTATCTTCATGTCAGTAACTCAGTCTCGAGAAGTCATCGTTGACACCAAATCACACACTGAGTGTTTACAATGCCCCGGTGGCTGCGGCAAAAACCTGAGAGGAAACACCCACCACACGCCTCTATTCCCGGCGCTATCCGACCTCAGTGCACACCCACCACGAAACAAAAACGGGCGAAAGAACACGTGAAATTAGGACCATAGCCAGCGAAAATAGCCTGAACGGTTCCAAGAATCATTTTGTTCCTTTCATTGGTAGCCAGTTTATCTTACTCTCCAACGGAACCACTAGTTTTTCCGTTTCGCAAACTGTTCATCCCTCCAATATCCCCTTCAGGCCTTCATCTTCTCAACAGTTTCCCTCTATGCCTCTGCCTTTTGAGCCGTCCTCTCCATCCTCTCTCCCCCCTCTCTGACCTGCTCCTCCTGCCTCCAGCCGGCCTCCTTGGTCTCCAGCTCCTCCCCTCCTCCCTCTCTCCTTCTCTGACCCGTTCCTCCTGCCTCCAGCCGGCCTCCTTGGTCTCCCCCCTCCTCCCTCTCTCCCTCCCCTCCCCCTCTGACCTGTTCCTCCTGCCTCCAGCCGGCCCCATTGGTCTCCCCCTCTCTCCCTCCCTTTCCCTCCTCTACCCCTCTGACCTGCTCCTCCTGCCCCCAGTCGGCCCCATTGGTCTCCCCCTCTCTCCCTCCCTTCCCCCACTCTGACCTGTTCCTCCTGCCTCCAGCCGATTTCCTTGGTCTCCCTCCCCTCCTCCCTCCTCTCTCCTCTGACCTGTTCCTCCTGCCTCCAGCCGGCCTCCTTGGTCTCCAGCTCCTCCCCTCCCCTCCCCTCCTCCCTCTCTCCTTCTCTGACCTGTTCCTCCTGCCTCCAGCCGGCCTCCTTGGTCTCCAGCTCCTCCCCTCCCCTCCCCTCCTCCCTCTCTCCTTCTCTGACCTGTTCCTCCTGCCTCCAGCCGGCCTCCTTGGTCTCCAGCTCCTCCCGCAGCCGCTGCCAGTCGGCCGTCAGCTGCTGGATCTCCGAGGTGAGCGCCTCGTTACCCTCCTGGGCCGCGTCCAGCTGCTCCCGGAGCAGCGAGTTCACCTCCGACAGAGTAACGCACCTGTGATACAGGGTAGGGGAGGGGTCACAGAGGGCAGGGTAGGGGTAAGGCGTCCAGCTGCCTCAGACAGCGTCACACACCTGTGACACAGGGTAGGGGTAAGACGTCCAGCTGCTCTCGGAGCAGCGAGTTGACCTCAGACAGCGTCACACACCTATGACGTATAGAGGGGTCATAGGAAAATCTATAAAAAAATCGAGACTGCAATATGTCGGGCAGCCGTTCAATAAATCAAATCTTAACGCATCATCAACATATGTCCTCGCCATATAAGCACTACTTAGCGGAGCGCCTGTGCACACAACCATCCACTCATTCATTTGGACTATATTTCTTAGAAGTCCAGCGAGCTGACCTGTTCTCCGCCTCCTCCAGTCGGATGAGCGCCGTCTCCAGGTCGGTCGGGTCCCCCTCCTGTCCTGACCGCTCTGTCCGCTCCCGCTGCTCTGTCCTCTCCCCCGGTGACGTGGTCCGGTCCCCTGCCGAGCGGGACTCGAGCTCCAGACATCGCTGACGGTACTGCTGCACCTGAGAGTCAGGCCAGGGGTCAGGTCAGATGAGTCCAGCTCCAGACACACACCGCTGACGGTACTACTGCACCTGCGGGTTAGTTCGGGTCAGTCTAACTTTAAACATGCTGCACCTGTGGCCTGGGTCACGTCAGAGGTCAGAGGTCAGAGGTCAGAAGTCGGGCGAGGTCAGGTGAAGGAAAGATACCTATATGTAGATAGGCCAAACTTTAAAGATCAAACATGACTGGCACTATTGTTGCACCAGTGACGACAAGCAGGACAATATTTGCTGAGTCTCTGTTCAGCAGTACCCATTGTGGCTTCTGTAGGATCCTCGTAACTTTGAGCAGGACAAAACTTCATGCTGGATATGTAAAGCATTAAAAAACAAACACACCGCTATGCGGATAGTTGCCGGCAGTAACACTAAACTCGCCTGGTTGCAGCTCAGTAATGTATTTACGTTGATTGCGTGACGGTAACGAGGCTAAACGATCTCAAAATCGCGCCACTTCTCACTGCTATGGTCAACATTGTGGGTATTGGCTGACTAAACAGACGTAAATGAGGCGATATACCACCACAAAATGTGACACAAGGCTCCTGAATGGCTCACATGTTATCGCTACGGCACTGGATAAAATGGAGTGTCTTACAGTGGTGGTTGATGTGAATAATGAATTTTGAAGAGATAGTGGGCTAGTTCGAAACGCCGGTGATCGTTATCTGTTCAAAGTTCGATGACAGAAAAAGAAAGAAAGAAAAATATAATTTATCCAATAAAAGGGAGTAAAAGAGCACAAGGTTCAGGTTTTTGCTGGGTACCACGCTGATGGTAAACCATGTGTGGTCGAATTCCATGGAATAAGCCGAGCTCAGCTGGGTATCAATCATGAGGGTACCACGGACCGACCGTGTCATCGACAGGCGTCGAGAGGGGCAGAGCACGACCCCGCACGTGGCGACCACGTCCCGGTGGCGTGCTCGGGGACGTGCCCGGGCCGTGATCGGCACGGGACGGTGGCTGGGTTAGATGGTGACGGACGGGGGACGGGCTAGGGGAGTCCGGCTGATGGGGCCGAATATCAAAGCTGGGGTTCCCTAGAGCAAGACAACGATCCTATCATCCTAGCACCCCATAAATTTGAAATTACACCGGTGACCTGCAGAATAAAATCCGCGAATCCTTCACTCGATCAATTCTTTTGTAAGAAACCAAGCTACATTTGTAACTTATTAGCATTACCTATCGCTTTTGAAGAGAAATAATTAGGGAAAGTTCAAGCCAAATATGCATTAAGTCGTATGCGTTACAAGCAGTGTGATTGAAAACCAGCGTGCACCTTGGACCGACGCTGGCAGCTGGGGCGGTGATCGGCAATGCTACTCAGTTTCCCAGGAGGCAGTCAGACGTCCCCTGTAACCAAAGCCCGCGGTCCAAAGGACAAGCGATGACGTCCAGGCATTGACGTCAAGGAGGGCCTTGCAGTGGGGAATGCGGGAATACAAAATATTCTGCAATACCCGAACAAAGTCCGTTGCTAAAAATGTCGGCAAATGTGGCCAAGAGCCAACTGCCATTTGACTACACTTCTTGCACAATGTTTCGCTGCGACGGGATTCATAAAAACGTCGCATGCAACCATCTTAGAGAAAACTTTACAATAATTGAGGAAAAAACCGTATTCGGCTTTTATGAGAACGCTCAAAACTTCAAAAATTTAAACACTAAATAAAAAATGAATTCTTCTCTAACGCCCAGTCATCCACCGCAAAAAAAAAAAAACACCAGCAAAACAGCAGACGGTCTGAGCCATCAACATTCAACAGTAACAGCTAACACCCCACCGCTGTTACTACCACACCGCCTCAGCCGTATTTGCATGTTTCCTGGAAGCGCCCTCCGGGCAGCGGTAGCGCCGGGACGCGGCTGATGACATTCTGTGCACACCACCCGGAGTCGGACGTCATCAACGACGAGCAAACACAGAGCGGGGTGAGCACGTGGTGACAGGTCACGAGGTCAGCGCGTGGTGACTTCGTGAAAGAAGAGAGACGGACTGGGTAGCGGCAGCGGTATGAATGATTGGTTCGATCGTGACGATCGCTGGTGCTGGTGTGGTAGAGAGACATGACGGTGGAGGAAAGGAAAGGGAGGGGAAAAGAGTGAGAAAAGGATGGAGGGAGAGAGAAAGAAAGAGAGGGGAGAGGGGGAAGAGAAGAAGGATGAGAGCAAGAAGTGTAATTATTTCTGGTCTATTACAAAAGACGCCACTTGATCGCAATTGAAAAATGACCTTTGGCAGACATCTCCACCGAGGGCGGGTACATCGGCCAGGAGTCTCCACTCTGGAAAGTTTCGTCAGCGCGATCTGCGTGTCTGAACTGTGTTACGTCAGACGGCACACGCACTCCGACGCACGCACACACGGTCCCCCGGGGCCAGAGGGCGGCCGTAGACGGGACGCAGAGGGCTGGGATGAGTCACACCGCGCTCATGGCGCCGGGTCAGAGGTCAGAGGTCAAAGGTCAAACGATCCCCAGACTGCGGTCGTCAGGCGGAATTGGGGCAGTGCGTGCCGATTGGGTAATCTGGGCAGATATGTTGATGGAGGAACCCAAAAATAATAATTAATGAAGACAGTTTAGTAGGAATTTGAATTTTGAAACCGAGCAAATATCAATACAGTGGAAAAATACATAGCCGCATGCACTTTTGCCTACATAAGTAACGAATAACCAAAATATGAAAAAGATGCGCATTCATGTCTTTTTGCAGCTTCTTCATTTAACCATTCCGTATCAGCACCAGACGTTTCATCAGCGATGAACCATGCTCTTGAACGTTTACTCAACATCTTACTCATGCTTCGCCTTTATCACCGCCAGATCGCCGTAAACATATTGTTAGTACGGACACAGTGACAGCCGTACGCAATGAAATCATCGCCCTACCACGCGAGTTGTGCCATCATGCCCTGCGTCGTCACCGTCCCGTGAATGAGATATCTCACGGTAAAAACGACCCATCAACCATGGACAAAGTCTACGCACTACCCTCGGGGGCACGGCTTCCGCACAACGCCCACGAGAAGGAAATGAGTCAGATACCTGGCGAGAGACACAGCAGGTGACGAACGGCGCAGAGCTATCAGTGGAACTCAGACTCAGCCCCAGAAATGGGTCACGGACAGGTTATCTGAGAATGGAATAGTCAGTGATATCTGAGTCAGGCAGACGTGCGCGGGGAGGTAATACGAGGAATATCGGTGACCTGCGAGGCTCCTGCTGAACAAAACTGAAGTACTCGCCGTTACTGGGATTTGTGGTCGCTCGACGTCCATATTCAATCCTCGTTTGGAAATTTGCACTCATTGGTACGCTCAGCGACAACCGAATAAACTAAGAATTGAAACGAATCGACCTAAAATTCGTCCATAGGTCAGTCCACAGAGTGCTACCGGGTCACAGTCTGCGGTCTTCAGTCTGTGGTGAGTTCATTGGGTCCAGCACCCTTTGCGCAGTTTCTCGGTACCCCCTCCTTTCACAGGCCGCCAGGCAAGGGTCGGAGCGGCTTCACAGAAGGACCCTGAATTGGAAACACGCGGAACTGCGCCCAACAAAAACCCAAGGCTATCTGCTGCGCTTGGACTCGGATAAGGGATCAGAACAGGCAGGCCAAAGTCGAGCTACTGGTGACAGCTGAAACTGGACCTAATTCTGGTGTGTTGTTCGCGCATTTTCAATTATATTTCTATTGATTCCATAACTATGGTTTGGGTATAATAAAACCCCATAAAACACGGAACTTCAAGAGCTGTAGCTGCCGTCTTGCTAACTGTTGACATAAACCAATAGAGCGCAAAACCTTACATCTAAGATAGAGACACAGCCTCCCTGATATACCAATGGGTTTTTGTACAGTGGTCATCGGCGAGATATACCAAAATGATACCCCTTCTGTCGAACTGAGGACAGTCACCCCGAGCCCCACTGTCGACTTCAGATCCCACGCAGTGCGTATTCTTAGAGAGGGGAGTCTGGAGGCCATGACCTTTGTGTGCTGTCTGAGAATCCTCATCATTCTCTCGTCCAAGAACAGAACATAATGTGAGATAACTGTAGTGCAAGGTTGGGGAGCAACGTACGGACAGACATCATACCGCTAACCAGCAAGCAGTTTGTGGTTATTTCCAGAACTTCCCGCACTAGCGGCGTTGCCTTTGCCCACTGGCCCGGATGAGGGGCCACGCCGACCACTGACCCTCGTAAGAGGTCACCACTGACCTTGGCCTGCAGTTTGGTGACCATCTGCGCCTGCTGCCGCTGCGCCTCCTGGTAGGCGGCTAGTCGGCGACGGAAGGTGTAGCTCTCGTCCTGGCGCCAGCCGCCCGACCGCAGACCGCCGCCCTAAGAGACATAGAACGGTCAGGACTTAGGTTCACCGACCAGCAACAACACACACGGTGGTGAGGGAGAATCAGGGCAGTGCTATACGCCACCCACTCACCAGAAGAGCTGGACTTTACCCAGCACGACACCCAGACAGCGAGATAATTAATTCAGGCCACTTCCGTTCATGTTTCTTGCACAATCGTTAAGTGTTTGCGACAAAAGTAAGATATAATTATAGCAGATCAAAGGCATGAGCTATTTTAGCGTGGCAATGCTAAAATAGCTTCTACATAGAATGTGTTGTAACTGTGTAGAAGCAAAACGGTACACACGCCTTTTGCTAGAAGGTTTTATTTCGGTTATACGGATGTGGGCAATCTATGAATATCAGACAGTTCTTATATTTAGCGCTGGGCTCCTCTATTGACCCACTTACTCACACGGCATACCGGGCGGTGACGAAGACAAACAACAGTCTCAGACACGCAGGGCCGCTTAGCGCTATAATTACAGTTTGCCAGACAGGCCAGACGGCGTAATGTACCGCGGCGTGGGGCCGAGGACTAATATAAACGTAATCATAGCCAACTATTCCACCCGGCCGTCAGCGGGGCGTTAACAGCGCCAAATTAGAACTAACTGACTGCAGTTGCACACATCTAAGGAGGCAACTATTCAGATAGTAGCAGCATGTAACGTTATTTACCAATAAGGCCCCAGAGAGTATCAGACTATCAGAGGTGTCTTGCTAGATCAGAGACCAGTACCACACACGGGTCACCAAGGTGATACTGGGTTACTGTGGTCCTCCACTGGGCCACGGAGGTCACTAAGGTCACTTACCGGGTCAGGGAGCAGCGGCCGGCCGGGGTCACCACCCGGCGACCCCGGGTCACGAGCAGGGGTCAGCGGGTCAAACTCTGCCGACGGCTCGTCAGTGGCGGCCGGAGGCATCAGCTGATCCAGCTGCGGGTCAGGGCAGGTCAGGTCATTTCCATTGTTTTAACCAATCAGTTTAAGTCATCTTGGCAATCAGCGCGGAATGTTTTCATGTTGTTCACAGGCAATGTTAGTTGTACGAAACAGTGACCGTTATAATTCCCCCGTTATGCATTCCCTGCATCATTTTTGCAGTATGCATTATGTCATAATAGCTGTGTTTTCCACTGGCTGCACAGAAGCAGATATGCGGACTACTTTGATGTGAAAATATGCATATGCGTAAGTGTCGCCACTTAATTATCACCACTCCAACCGCATAAACCAAACAAAAACAGAGTCGCCCGTTTGAAGGACAAGCCACTACGCACCGCAGCTGCAAGTGGCGTAAATAGTCGGCGCGTAACATCACGCGGCACTTTCAGCTCATCATTTCAAGGTCAGTACTGACAGATTGCATCAATAGCCATCAAAAATTATCCGCAAACGATCCATCATATAGTTACACACAGCGATGGACCCGGACGAATTAAATTTGCGGAGGGGCTCTAAACGGGTACCTCGGGCCAGAGATCAAGGCCAGAGGCCGGATTTAGCCTGATCGTCTGTCAGTTTTGCACAAGGTCCAGTGCTAATTGGTGAGGGGTGATATTTATGAATCTTTGTCATCACTCAGACAGCAATACTGCGCGTATAGAGTATATATCCGGGGACGTCAGGCGGTACAATATGACGGGTTATGAGTTGGAGCCATGGTAAGCGATGCTGTTGTGTGGAGCAGATGTAGTCCGTGCTGACGCGTGTTTCATAGGTCAACAGGACCAGGGAGCGGGCCTGCTCTGGTCCACTGCTGTCTGGTCAGTGGCCAGACAGGATACAGCTTGGTGTTTGTATCGATCAGGTTCTAGCGACCTAAGAGCAACGCCAGAGCATGAGGACCAGTACTTCTCCACTGGAGCTGGCACTACACTTGTCTCGTCTCAAGACGCTGAGTGCCGGCACACTGTGGTCCGCGGAGGGGCCGCTGTCGGTTCTTTGCCGGCCTCAGGAAGTCGGTTTTATCCTCCCCCACCTGTCCAGTAATGGCGTATCGACCAAGCCTCGGCCCGACCGGAGCCAGAGGCGGTGACGGCGGAAGTGACGGCGACACTTCAGAGGCTGACGGTGTGGGTGCTGCGTGCTCTAGGGAGGGATTGAATGCGCACAGCGACAGGACAGGCAGTGGTGAGGGAGGAGTCCTCACAGGTGTCTGGTATAGAATAAGCCGGAGAAGGACATGGTTAATGCACCTTTATCAGGTACCACTTAATGAATGACATAGTGTAACAAGAATTTATTGAGATCCAAGGGCGGCCGTTTTCAAAAGATTAAGAAGTAAAACACTTAAAGACACCCAACCTGCCGGATATAAAACTACGGAGGTCGTCTACAGCGTATCCGCTCGTTTGAGCGCGTCTGTGTGTGCGTGTTTCCCAATGTGGACGCTCGCGGTGGTGGGGTGTGAAACAAATAGTCCGTTCGCGGGTCCCAGGTGACCACGGGCCCGCCTCAGCGCCCCAGGGATCGCTCAACGTCGCCGCAACGCTAACCAGACAGCACGCCACAGACACAGCGACACAAAAATAACCCAGTCGACCTACCGACGCATACTTGAAAGTTTGATTGATCCATCAGCTATTTCGGTGATTAATGAGTGTCACAACTCACAAGAATCCTGTTTTGAATAAGGCATTTTTCTTATCAAAATACATCTACAGAAATACTGGCACGTCGTGGGAAAATACTGAAACAAAAAAAAAATCAACACCGGTCACCGAAATAATAAAACATGTTCAAATATTCGCACACATTACAGTTTACACTCTTGTATTAGCATCGACTACTGACCCGTTCGCTGAGTGCGTTGTATTTGATGCCCAGGTCATCTCTATCCGCCCGTGAAGCCGACAGCATATCCTGCACAGAGGCTAGGTCACGCTGGAGCGCCGCGTTGGTCCGCTGGGAACAGAGGTCAAGGTCAGGTGGTGTTCCTGATAACACGGGTGATATGCCGCTGAGAATAGGATTCAGGTCGGATGGTGTGGTGATAGTAACAGAGCACAACAGATATCATAATGTGGGATGCAGTCTTTACTCAAATTAGACAGCCCGACAGGGACTAAACCCGGCAACTAACGATGATGAAATAATATATCGTGAACTAAGTCGAACATGTGTTTTCATTGTATTAGATCAGATGCTGATAAAATGCATCTTACAGTTGTATCTATCTGTTATGTGTAAAAACTTAGTGAAAATAAATCGCTATCGCAGAGAGAATTTCCAGGGCACCAAACATCGGTCCCAAACCGGTACCAGCCGGCTAAAACCGGTAGCGCGCCAATACATTTTCCCCAAATACACATTGTCAGCAGAGCCGCGGCCGTTTCGACTTTGGTTCCTGATAGTAAAAAGGCGGCCACAGCCGCGGCGGTTGCGGCAGCGTTCGGATAATTTCCATCGCAAACACGGTGCGGTGTGCAGAGTGCCGGCTGACGACAGAGGGGCCAGTTTGGGGGCGGCAGGGGCCGCCCAGGGGTGGAGGGGGCTGCACTGAGGGATGAAGAAACCACACTAGGGAGCCGGGGAGGGGACGATATGGGACGGCGGAGAGTCGGTGGATGACTAGAGTGGGTAGGATAACAGGGAGCTAGTTGGTGTGTGAGGGACAGAGGTCTATCAGGGAATGGCCCGTTCACTCTGATTCGTTCGTCGAACGTCACCAGCTGGACGTTAGACCTAAAAAGGAGAGTACCTAGAGACTGCTATTGATGACTAGATAATGGATATTAAGGCGATGTCAACGATAGATGCATCGAAAAAAAAACAATGAAATAGACCAGACTGTATTTATCGGTCTGGATTTTGACCAGAAGTCACATGAGGGCTGCTGTCAACATCGGAGGTGTCCTCTAACCCGTACATGTTTATGTTCTGACAGCAGCGCAGCGGAATGGGCAGGGTGGTAATCGAAAACAACAGCAACAAACTGTGGAATGTGGTGATAATACGAAGCTTTCACTTGCTCAGCTGCTCTCGAAAAACGTGAAAAACGTGGTACTTGTCGGATATCCGTTTTATGGAAGTTTATGTCAGAATTCAGAAAAGGTGTTCCTTAGCTTCAGCACTAGGGAATAAAGCAGCCTTCACTGCAATGCATACCGGATCAAGAGCTTTCACCCGCTGCAGGAAATTTGGAGTCAGCGGCTAATTAATAAAAACATATAACACATATCCATACAAAACTAAGGGAAAAAGGCCTGTGTGAGAATCATCATCAAAGACTCAGTCATTCAGCAAACCCACCCAGCCCTCACCTCCAGCCTGGCCACTCGACCAGCCTCATCCATGTCCTCCTCGACGGGCGGCTCCCGGCGGCGGACTCCACCCTGCGCCGCCCCCGCCCCCGCCGGCAGAGACTGGCCGCCCCCGCCCTGAGACAGGGCAGCCTCGGCGCGGGCCAGCGGCGCCGGGCGGGCGGGCCGCGACTCGAGGGTGATTCGACCGGCAGCACCGCGATCTGTGGGATCTGCGAGACGAGGGGAGAGGGGAAGTCAGTTGGAGGCATAGGAAGGTAATGGACGAAAAGAGTCTGGAAAAGACGCAAAAAAAGAGAATGAAATATAAAACTTTGGATGAAAAAGCTCACATCTGCTTAACGAATTAATATCGTATAAAAATTAAATGCATTAGGCAAAATCGGGAAGGAATACAACAACGTTCTAAAGGTGAAAATAAACGGAACAAACATCCTTAGTTGAGCTGTACAGCCGTCATACATCTAATCGATGAGTCAGTCACGTACTCCAAAATTACATCACGAGGTCGGTAGTATCAGAACCACACATATGTTCCCAATTACACACAGGTTACGACCATGAGGGTCAAGATGTGTTCATCCCCGTGAAATTCGCAGCAGCTCTCAGGAAATGATAATCTAAGGAAATGATAATAATCAGCTATCAATTCCGCCAGAACCCACCAGCGATGTCAGTAGATAGATGTCAATAGATGTCAGTAGATGTGTCGTCGAGTGCGCTGTGCATCCCATCATTGCAGCACTTTTCAGCGTTTTTGGCAAACTGGCCGCTGACGAAGCTTTTTCGCCAGCTGAGCGTGAAACACTTTACCGAGATGCGTGATCACTGGCTGGACTGGCCACGTGATCGATACAAGGTCCAGAGAGCGTGGCAAAAGCTCAAGTGAACGGCGCAGTGGTTTTCTGTTCTTTTTTAGAAGTTGCGCTTGCGACGCATTAGAAAATTTATTGTTATTTGGACAGCATATGCATTCCTATGCATTATGGAGGCAGCATTCGAAAAATGTGAGAAAATGTTATCCTTCTAATTAAAAGGATATCTGATCATTGTTAGTGAATGACTATTTTTCGTTTTCTAAAAAAAAAAAACGATACCATAAAAACATAGCATAACCCAGTTTGTTTTTTGTCCGTCCTCAGGGTACATTGAACTAGTTTTCTCACTACCTACTCTACTCAGCAATCACAAAAAGACCCTTTTAGAAGTCTTTCTAACTCCAGCACCGGAGCGCACTAGCTTAGCGAAAGCTCTCCATCAAACTTATGACATTGATATTGCTCTGAATGGGTCCAACAAGTGCACTTGTGAATTAGGCCGCATGATGACGACAGACGAATTGATAACGGTTATCATCATTTTGCAGAACGCGCGCAATGCGATACGGTGGTACACCTAGCTCAACAATCGATGCTGTGTTATCTCGGCGACTTGTTCCTCCAAAAGACTGATGGTACTGCGTCGATTCAGCTACGCAGCAGCAATAAATCGAAAACATCTCGTGGCACGTGTCAATAAGGAACAGCCAGCCCCCGCTGAATTCTGCTGTCCTGTTGCTACAGATTCCGTTCAAACACCGAAGGTTAGCGTTAGCAACAACCAGACTCGCGTCGAAACATCCACCCAGTAACTGACCCAATTCGCCCCCCCCCCTTCCCCAACACTTTTGACTATCGATGGGTTATAAACACAACACCCTGTCGGCAGTGTGACTCATGTGACCGGGCAGTCAGTAGCAGCCCGGAAACCACGAGCGACCTCCCAAAGTCACATTGACGATGACATTGGAGAGTCTCCCAGCGATGTTTTCCATGTGGCGGCTCTCAGGCGCGGGGCCAAACCGGGTTGGTACGATATGTTTGCCGGCCACTGGGAGTTGCAGGAATGTGATTGATAAACAAAAACAACTGGAGAGGCTCTTGAAAGAGGCAAACAAGTTCAAAAGTCAAGATGATCGAAATAGAAACAAAATATCGATGTAAAACGGGCAGAGCAAAAGTACGTCATTTTGAACTGACCACTTTATGCACAAGGTCTCTCGATTGTGATCCAGTGATAGCCTTGGTGATCTAGCATTGACCTCAGTGACCCAGTGATGACCTCAATGACCCAGTGATGACCTCAGTGGCTCAGCATTGACCTCGTTGACCCAGCACTGACCTCTGAAGGTGACCCGTCGGGACTCGTCCTGTTCTCCCAGTCGCCGGTAAGCAGAGTCCTCCTCCGCCGACCTTCCCGCCTTGGTTGGGTAACTGGGGTCGGCTCCCACCCGTACCGTGTGCTCCCTCTGCACAGGACAGCCGTCCGCGGCGGGGGGCGTGGCGTCTTCAGAGGCCTGCTCATGCAGCGGCCGCTTCACCTGCGGGCAGAGAGGCAGCTGTTATGGGAAACTGATCTCACAGAAAATATCTCATAAAAATAACCCGAGTGGAAATATTCGGCGATATTAAACTTCTCGGCCAGAGAACAGACACCCCAGGAATTTCAGACTATCCTGTCAGTTTTAGCCAGTCAGGGCGCCAACGAACACGTATTTCGTCACAGCATTGTGCGTGCACCGTCCAGCGTCTACTCCGCACTGTCTCGAGAAAGTCATCAAAAGGCAAACAGTCGATCACAACCAGCCCGCGTGTACGACTGCGCGGCTCGGTGAGTCATCTCCAAACGGCGTGGAAAACTGGGAAAGTGAGTGTCCAAGTCCAGGGACCGGTCAGACAGACGGCCGGCGGTTACATCAGTCAGAGGTCACAGGTCGATCAGAGGTCGGCCGGGCGGCGCACAGGTCAGGGGGCAGCCGGAAAACTGGCGCAGTCAGCAGTCGCGGATCAGATTCCGACAATTCGCTCGCCATACCGACCAGTCGCCAAGCGAGCGAAGATTGCCGTCGTCAGACCTAGCAACTGGATAAAACTGGATATTTCCTGAGACTGATCAAAATTTGAATCGTCTAGCATGAGATTGATCGGCAATTAATGCGACTCACATCCGTGTTCTCTATCCTCAGGACGAACCTTAGCCAGGCGAAGTCAGTGAGGGGACCGGCCGTGCGCGGCTATGTGCGCACGTTAAACTTTGGACTCTAAAATTCTGCCATAGAACCGGAATTGCGCGATCGGAGGGTAGAGGGCAGGGTCAGCGCAACACCAGTTGGGGGAGGTTTGGTCAATGGTTGTCATTTTTAGCACATGCCATTTTTGGCAACCATGTGCTAAAAATGACAACGCTATCAGCTATTTTTAGCAACGATGAAGCCGATTTCACTCCTCAGCGAGGAAATCACGATTTTGGAAATACAAGCACTGATTTTGGAAAAGAAGTGCTGCCACCTGGTGCAAGAAGAAGAAACCAGCTTTAATATGGCCGTTGTTTGTATGGTAGTCCAACGTTGAAGTATACCCTTTTTTGTGGCCCGAAGTTGGAACTTTAAATTGAAGCATCCGAAAATGATCGATATTGATCGAAATCATGATGTTGATGAAAAAAATAATATGTTAAGTTGAGAGAGGAGGCCATTTTATCCAGATGCGGTGGTTTACTTCTTGAAATTATTTTTGCTTACGACGACTGCCATGTAATGAGGGATAATTAGCAGCCGTCATTAGCAAAAATAATTTCAAGAAGTAAACTACTGCATCTGGATAAAATGGCCTCCTCTCTCAACTTAAAATATTATTTTTTTCATCAACATCATGTTTTCGATCAATATCGATCATTTTCGGATGCTTCAATTTTAAGTTCCAACTTCAGGCCACAAAACAAACTACCATACAAATAACAGGCATATTAAAGCTGGATTCTTCGTCTTGCACCAGGTGGCAGCACTTCTTTTCCAAAATCAGTGTTTATCTTTCCAAAATCTTCATTTCCTCGCTGAGGAGTGAAATCGGCCTCATCGTTGTCAAAAATAGCAGAATCGTTGTCATTTTTAGCACGTGTGACAAAAATAGCACGTGCTAAAAATGACAACGATTGACCAAACCTCCCCCGACTGACACGCTTCGCTTAGCGGGGGCTCTGTCCTTGTAAATCCTTCCAATCAAAAGGTTCGGACTAAATAAAAAAAACTATCCTCATACTCGACATATTGCAATGTCCGGGATGATGGTCGCCTCATCAGACGACTGGTGAATGGTCCGCTACTTGGAGCATCGACCAGCCTCTCCGGGGTCACCGTTTGAGAGACTGGGCAGCCTGTCCTATCGGAGCACTTCCGTCCCAATATGAGCCGGTTCAGCCACTGCGGCGAGGACGCCGGTGGTCGACAGTCCAATGTCTCACTAATTGTTTCATCCCACGGCCATGAAATGGTCGTAGGTACTAAACGGAAAGGGCATAACCCCCTCCCAAGGAAAACAAGATGCAACCAGTAACTATAAAAGCTGTCAAAAGGAAGTGGAAATTCATAATGTAGCGTAGCTCCTCGAATCATTATGAGGTGGAATAGGTGGGAAATAAAAATGCAAGCTAGGTTGCTTGATCACGTCAACAAAACCGTATGGTAGGAGGTCGAAGCTAACATGCAATAATCAGCCTCCTCTGTCCGATGTATGCAGGACGTAACGTAGGTATGCCATGAGGGGCCAGGGCAATTATAAACAAAGAATATTAAAACTTTTCGGACGGCGATTCAAATCATCAAATCAAAATAGAAAACAGCTCGGCTATGTCGTTTTCTCCGAGCTACTCCAAACAGAGACGACCCATCACGTCCCACATGACCGCAGCATAGCAGCACAGTCGGCAGCCGGCAGTCCCCACGGCAACCGGCGTCCTCCGGAGTGGAGGACCGGCGCTCAGTGGTCCTCCGATAGCCAGCTGATCGACTGGCTGATGAAAACCAGCGTCCAATAAACACCAGAACCAGCAGCGACCGCCCCGCCCCCGCCCCGCCTAGACCGCCGCGCCGCTCCTCGGGAGACTTCTCATGGCAGTGCGCAGTACGATGCATCCAAAGAACGACTGTGGGGACCCGAAAATGTTGGCGGGGAGAAGGCATGCAACATGCAACATGCAACATGCATGCAACTTGAATGTTTTACGGTGTCCGTTTTTTTTTTCTCTCGTAAAACGCAGGATGAATTGATAACTATTACCTACTGAAATTCATACCTACCTGATATCTGGCATCAATCTTCGTAGGATATGACTCACACCAATTGTGGTTTAAATAAGAGCGTCTAGCGTTTGGACAAGATATTGACAAACTGCCTTATCCGAGATGTTAAAAAGATTAAAAAAATCTGGCAATGTAGGCCTCAAAGCAGCACCTCAATGCTGAATGCTGCTCTTATTTTTCTAATATAAGTAAGTTTTCCCCAAATATCGGCCACCGGCGGCAGGACTTTGCCCTGGGGTAGACTCCTCCCTCCTGGATCAGCCAGTGTGCAGCTGATGTATGTAAATAGGAGAGCACCGACCTTTGGACCTTTGTTCAAACTGCGCCAGGGATTCCGACAGTTCCGTTCTGCATTACACGTCCATGACCCATCGTCCACTGTGCCACAAGCATAATTTTAGCACCACGTCCATGCAACCATTAACTTTTGCTCAACATTTTTAGCAACTCTTGCGTTGGAGTTTCATACACCCGGAATTCTGGAGAAGTTATGACGTCGCAGTTCGGGGTAAACGGGTCACGTGAACTCAGCTCGACGGGGCGACTTTTGGACTCGGCGCGGTGGTCGGTCACTCGATAGGAGAGTGACGGTCACTCAGTAGGGGAGTGACTGTCACTCAATAGGGGAATGACGCGTCAATTTTGATAAGGGACGGTCGGCCACTCGATTTAAAAGGCGCATGACGAGAAGAGAGTGACGTACGAATACGACCGATCACTTCTGGATGATACGATCACACTGTTCGGGGTTTGCTAGCCAGTCGCGATGAAGGGATCAGGGGCGATTGGAACGGAGCATCAAGGTGGTCAGTGGTCACATAAGACAGAATGGTCAAAAAGTCGAGAGTGACACCGCTTACGTAGGCATGAGGAGTACCCGCGAAAGCGTGGACGCAAATGGCCAGTTGTATTGCATCAGGTGGAAAATGTCGGTAGTCCATATAATGCATAGCAGAAAGCCCAGAAGATGACACACTTCAGGGTCGCATCTCTAAGAAGGTGGCACATTTGGAGCTGTAACAGATCGTACAAAATTCACCAGAGCGGGGTACAGAAAACGAGAGCAGATGGAGCAGCTTCCCGGTAGCGGGACTGTTCAAAATCTGACAGAAAACAGGACGAACTATTTCAGCCACCCAGTTACTCGCCAGCTTTGCGTCAACCGAAGGGATTTGAGCAGGAATTATGAACCAATTAACACTGATAAAACGCTTAGAAACAGTAGCAGGTCACAAATGTGTGTTCACATCAGCCTTGTAATACACTAATACAGACATGTGTTATCCGCATTAAAACCGATTGCTTCAAAAGACTTCATGTGATGTAAACACACATTTTGTCTACTGATGCCCCATAGAGGGTGCCGTAACACACTGTTTTGCGGTCATATTACCCTTTCTCTTTCCGGATGAGGTGTAAAATGTTACACCCATGCAAAGTTAAAGTTCCCTAAAGCCAGCAGAGCATGCAAATGCAGGTCATAGAAAATGTTGCACTTTGCAGCTTGCGATTCAAAAAACAGGATTTCATTTAGACCATGCGTAACATTAAGTAACTATAACAACATTACGCATAATCAAAAATGCGTTATCAGTCTGTGACGGGAGTGCTGAGACGAGCGTCTGGTCACCTGTCAATTTTCAATCCAATAAATTGGTCTGATTAGAACGCAATCAGCTGTTTGTCCCATTTCGTGCAAGTCGCCAGGGCACGCGCAGCCGTTGGCGAGTCCAGCGCACCACTCCCGAGACCGCACTGGGACCACGGCCCCGGGCGTGCCTCCCTGTCCCTCTCCGTTACTACCGAATCGATCGCTGGTGTCCACGTGCCGGTTCCACCCTCACCGCCGCCTAGCAACGGACGTCATGGATGCCTGAACAGATAAACACACGGCAACGAAGTGTGGCAACGGGGCAGGCGACATCAGCTGCACGTGGATAGGGTGCAGAGGAGGTAGAACCATGGGTGATATCACCAGCAACACTGACAACATGTCGGGACAGAGTCGAAGCTGTACCTGGAGTTACTTTATTGGGGTTATTAATCAACGGATCGTACTGTTGATGAGTAAGGGTAGCGCTATCTAGAAAACGACGTGCAATTACAAAAGATCCTGCCATACCGTATTGATTTCGACTTAGCACTAAACGCTTGATTAATTGCTAATTTGCTGATTGTGTTGGTATGGATGCAACACTCTTGTGTGAGCATTAACGAAAGTGCACTGCCTAGTATTTTGATCGGACAACGAGAAACAGGAAACTGGCATTGTTAACATGATAATAAAGCATATCACAGCCTCACTAAGCAAAGAGTGGGCACCACGGAGGCAGTTGATGAGAGAAGTTTGATGCACCTATCTGTGAGATTATATAAAACGGAAGCAGGTGACTGCTAAGTACCTATACCCCGTTGAGCCCCTAGCTCGTGACCGAACCAAACGAAAAATAATGTTACACGTCGATGTTTCGCTCACAAGTTGACAAATCACAGAGCAACTGAGAGGCCCAGACGGGAACGGCACCTCGATAAAAAGGCAAAGAAACGCCCCCGGCAATCGGTGTGGCCTCTTGTTTGTCAAAAATCTGTGGATGCATCTGCTGAGACAGAGGTCTGCGCAAAAACCGGCGATTGGCGGTCGTGAGGCCTTCGGTTGGGGTGTCCGATAGGGTATCGACAGCACAGCACTCCCAGAGGATCCTCTTGGCTGGCTGTGTGGACGGGCCACAAGCGAATCTCAAGTATGGTGGGTGTGTCGCTTGAACAAATATTGCTTTGAAGGGTTGCTCAATGTCCAATGTCGTGAATGGTTTCATGTTGACAGCCGATCGTCAACAACTGATGCATTAGTAGATAAGTGATGCAATTGCAGACAAAAGGGATAAACGTATTTTCTTTAACTGAGGCGGACAAATCAGCACCACCCATTTCGTAGATGAAATGCTGAAGAGACAGCACATAATTGGAGAAAAAAGGTCGTCCGGTTAAAAAGAAAGTTTTTTTTTCGGGCAGTGAATATCTGGAGCCAACGTTTTCACCAGCAGTCCAATAAACGATTTATGTAAGCATGGGCCATGGAGCACACACTTTATATAACGTAGCGTCTAAGCTCCATTCAAAAGCCGCCTCAAAACGAAGGGCCACATGTTGTAAAACGTGACCGGGTCGATGGATGAATGTAGAATGTGGTCACCAGCATGCCGTTACGTCATTTGAACCATGGGTCAACGTTCACTTGAACTTGGAGAACCTCTCCGATATCGCTGGTAATTTCAGGTGTGCCAACGAACTGGTCATGAGTAGGAACGAACTTTGCCCTCACCGATAGGAAGGTCGTACGTAGATCAAGTTTAGTTTGTTTATTTGTTTCTGTCGCCACTCAGAGAGCTGTTCCGCTTCCCGGTAATTAAATCTACCGGATAGAGCGTTACTATGGCTTCATCAAGAACGTGGAAGGCCCAACTCACACATTAGACGAAGTTATTTCGCCTCTGGTCTTTGGTTTCCCCCATCTAAATGGCCCTACTCGTAAAGTCAATAGAACAAACTTATCTCCAGTGTACCCTCTGACAGCCCCACCTGTTTACGAGTCCCTCCCTCTGCGGTCAGTCACCCCGTCTCACCTGCAGCCCGATCCCCTCCTGCTCTGCCTGCTCCTCCTCTCGCTCTACCCGCTCGCTGCAGTCGGAGGATCGCGGCTGGTACGGCGGTGGTCGGTCCCGCTGCGGCGGCGGTACCGGCGGCGTACCGCCCAGCGGGTCGTGCTCGCGGTACGGTGGGGCCGGCCGGTACCTCAGCGCCAGTACCGGTACCCCCGGTGAAGGTACAGTCGCCGCTGGTACCCCCGGCACAGCTCCGGCCGCCTCCCAGACGCGCTGGCAGTGCCGCTGAGCCGCCCGAAGCTGATCGGCGCCCACGGACAGACCGTCGTCGTTTTCGTCGTTGTCGTCGTCCGTCACCGCGTCGACGGTGTCGTCAGAGCTGGGGGAACTGTCGGCGCGGCCGTACATCCCTCCTCCTCCTCCGCCGCCAACGACGGTTGTAGCTGAGAGGCGAGGAGTTCTCGGCAGGCTCGGCCGGCGGACCGGCGTCAGGTTTGTCTGAAGTTGGACCGCCGGAATTGTGACGGAGTTCCGCTGAGAGAGAGGTGTGGATGCATCGCCGGTACGTTCCAGACAGACTGGATCGTCCGGGAGCATCAGACCCAGCACACTGCCGCGACTTCTCGGCTCGTTACCGCGAACTGCAGCCACCGTGTCATGGTATCCACTCGTGATATCACGGTGTCCGCTCGTGATGTCACTGTAGTCAGTTGTGCTGTCACCTCCGACGGCTGGGAGACGGTCTAGGTTCGCTTCGTCCTGAGAACGCCGTCCGACGGCTGCGCCGCCGTCATGCCTCTCGGCAGCTACAGGCGGAGCACGAACACGCTGGGTCCATCCCCCTTCCATCTCTCTAGCCTCATGCGTCTCCACTTCGTGCCGGGTTTCATTTGTCGCTTCTGTCACATCCTCTTCCTCCACTCGTTCTCCGTGCCGCTCGGTGCCGGTCTTGACGGCCAGGTGGTGCAACTCCTCCGTACTCCGGCCACTGGAGCGGTACCCCTGGTCGGGCGACACGGGCGGGTCGCGCTCCGCCTCCACCCTCTCTGCTCCCGTCGCAGACACGCTCAACACACTGCCCAGGAAGTCATCCAGAGAGGCGGCCGGAGGACCTGCACGGGCCGACGCTGGGCCCTCGGCGGCGGCGGAGCGATCGGAGCTGGATCCGCGCTTCCATCGCCAGCTCCAGCCGAGTCGGGTGCCAGACCCAGATCGGCGGCCAGACTGGAGTGTCTCCGTCGAGCCGGACCTCCTCCATGTCTCCTCGCGGTGACACAGGTCCTCTGCCGAGCCGACGGCGCCGCGCGCCAGTCCTCCCCGTCGGTCCGAGCTCTCAGCGCCGGTTGGAGCGCGCGGACCCGGCGAGGAGGGCGCCTCGTAGAGCGTCTCACAGCTCTCCGCACGGCGCGGCGGGGTATCCCGAGTCTGTCGACGACGGCGGAGGCTAAACCGGTCACTGCGCCGCCGCGAGTCGTGCTTGATGTAGGAGAGACGCGGCTCCGGAGATGCCGCCCGCTGGATGTCCGTGAACGGGGCCGGAGCCGCGGCCCCAGCACTCTCTGAACGGTCCCTGTCCTTCCAGAATCGAGCGAACTTCTTCATGGCTGTGTGACTTCGGAGTTTAGGCCATTCGCATGGTTCTGATCAGCCCAGGCAGCTTTGCATGTCGTGATTTTTAATCTGTCTCAAAAATTGGATTAACCCGAGCAACAGCGGTGTTGAATGAGGATTAGACGTCGTTCCGACACTAATCCACCATTCCACGCTGCTCTGTTCAACAGGTGAATGGGTCACAAATCCTCTCACTCGCCGAAACCAAGTAAGTCAGTCGACCATTGAGCGACTGGCCGCCTCGGGCAGTCGAGCAAATGGGGATCGACACGCCAGCTGGTCACTTTGGGGCTCCCCAGCGACCCACTCCACCCAGTTCTATTGACCCTCAACCCGCCATCGACCCCGGTCGTTGGTCGTTAACGTAGCTGTGAAACAGTCCACACAACGTTAACGCGGCGGAAACGACCCGCCAGCTTCGAGGTGGCCAGAGGTGATGAAGCACTCCTACAGCAGAGTTCAACACCGTGAGGTCCTTAACGGAATGCAATGTTCCGGGTCTTATAATCACCAGCCATCCGCTTTTCCACCGCTATTCACCAGCGTACACCACAGTTCACTTAAGCACTGTTCAACGTCATCACCAAAGAGCAATCGGAAGCCAGTCACCCAAATAAAATCCCTCTGGGCTCCGGCACTACTAGAATTCACCACTGTCCCTCAGTAAGTGCGCCACAACACCACACACCACACAATCCTTCCCTGGAGCACCTGTACCGCCCAACTCGCCGAGCCAGCACCGCGGCACCAACTGCACCCGGCTCCCCGGGGCCGCCCGACTGTCCCCGCAGACCTGCCGTCGGTGCCGACGAGGGGAGGGTGCCGCGTCGCAAGGGAGCGTACCAGTCACTGGCAGTGTCCCCTCGCGGGAGTCCAGCTGTATCGATACGGCAGGTGGGGAGAGACCGACTCGGCCGCGGTGCGGTAATTATTCGCTCAGACCGATCGGCGAGGTGGAATTCCAATGAGCGGAGACATGCGACAGGACTGGTCCCATACCGGAAGTCATTGAAGATGTATGAGTAAAATCGGAGGGGCGTGATTTAATAAGATTGACATCGACCGAAAAGGAAAACGACATATCGCGGCAAAGTCGGGTTCGGGAATAAATTTTCAGTTACCAAACATGATATTCATATCTGTCAAACATGAAAAAAATCCGAATGACGATAGATTATGTCGTCCAACATGGTATGTTTAAACACACCAAGAACGATAGGGAACATGGATAATACATAAGTACGTAGCAAGCTCCTTCAGTGGACTTTGGCGGGCACAGTGAACAAAATAATTGCACGCCATGCCCACTGTTTATATCTGGTGCCCAGACCACTGACGCCAGTTCTGCAGCAGTGCAACATGGCATCGCTCTCCGCGCTGAACTTTGAATCACGTGCGGCGGTGAACTGGACTTTGAACCGTTCTCCATCAGGGGAGCGACCTGTCACGGCCGATTGCAATCTCAAGACGGAGCCCGGCTTCGGCAGAATTTTGCAGATAGGTCGTGGTACGGAACCGCTCGTTTCAAAGAGCAGAGCGCAATGTGCAATGCGCATGTTCTGAGGGAGCGTTCGCAAGAAGAACGTCTTAAACTATCCATTATTGATCCGTTTCACCGTGTTCATTGTTCAATTCAAATGTCCTACTATTTCTTATGTAATGCGCGTCACGTTTTACGATCTTTACGTCCATGTGAGAGTCCAAGAGGGTCGGTTCCTTCCGCTCCTCATTTTCCGCCCTCCCGCTAACATCTGCCCCTCCCCGCGTGGCTACCACCCGGCGCGTGCTTCACGAGCAGTGTGCGTACAATACCGACCTTTGACCGTTCCGCCAGTTCCCCCTCCCCCCCCCCCCTATAGTCTGGCTCAGTCCGGTCCACACTCCACGGGCAGGGGTGCTGTGAACTGTCCACTCCCCCTCACCAGGACAGGACAGATTGCAGCAGTAATGGAAGACAAACGCCAGAGCCACGCCAGTTGACCCAGTAGTGAATGGCAACGGATAGAATCATCGTTATGAGCATGCTACGCTGAGCACGTATTATAAATGCAGGGAGCGGCGCTCATTGGTGCCGGGTTTTATAACCATCGCCACGACGAAGAGGCATAGTCTACAGGGCTAATGTAGGGGATGCATTGCCGGTGGATCCTGAACTCGGCCCCGAGATAACCGACGTTAAATTATCAAATATAGTACATGTGTCTGCGCCCCCAAGTTACCACCTCTCGGATCCGATAGCGTGGACGGTGGAGCCGGGTCAAAACCGCAAAACCGGTGCTCACAGACGACCCTCGAGAGCGGAGACGTCTTTTTGCCACTCGTACTCGCATCTCCGACATTTCGTGAGAGCACGCGTACCACATGGGTACATAGTGCGACACCTGTACCTGCTTCTCAGACCATGAAATTAGGCAATGATGTTCGGATAAATATATAAGTCTCCAGGACTAAAATTATTTGAAGTCAACCAAAAAAGCCCAGCTTGCATACACGTATCCGGATTCATCCATTGACATTGCAGTTATTGACTCCTTTCCCCAGAACTTTGCGCACTAGCCTACTCAGCAACACTCTTCAACTCCTGGCGGGGAGGGAGAGGAGCGGTAACGTTCAGCGATTTGACCGCCCAGGAGGTCTCAGCTGAGGCAGCATTACGTCACCCACCGCACCACTCATAGCCGCAGCGACAATCTGTCACCGGGTGGTCAGCGCTGACCGCCGCCGCCTCAGCGCTGACCAGCTGACCTCTCAGCGCTGCTGGGGGTAGCAGGGCGGCGGCAGGGTGTTCCCAGTCCCAGTCACGTGCCGCTCGCACATGGCCCTCCCGAAAAACGTGACCGACCGGGTGACGGTCAGAGGCCGGCCGTCATGACTCGAGGGACGCCAAATATACCAGCTCGCCGGCTGGACGGCGGTTATCAGCCGCGGTGGCTCGGTCAAACAGAGTCCCGGTCACATGAGGTCATGATTCAGGGTCAGATCCCGGAGCAGGTATGGACACGGGTAAGAAACGGATATGGGCAACGTCTGGAGATGGAGTTGATGAAAAAAAAACGAAACATCCGATGGGACGAAAGTACCGATAGATGTTTCGGATGAACGACCGAGATAACATTTGGTTCTAATGCAGCGCAAGGTGTTTTCCGTAAAGACGATATAAATAATCACCAGAATAAGTCGTTTTCTGTGCAGCCGTGACGATAGATCATGTGTTGCTCAGTCGCCAGTGTGATATCTGTACGAGCTGCAATACCGACCGTTATCAAACCATCGTGAGATGCTATCCCGGTCACCGACTTGGTCAGGTCAGAGTTCCCGACGATAGTAGATTCCATATACGTCATCAGGCTCGATACCGCCGCTGTGACACTTCTCTCACAGAACACCCAAGCTGGTGATGATGATATGTATTTGGTCGCCTCCACTACAAGGTTACATGGCGAGCATACAACGCACTATGCACCAGCAGCCGTTCCGTGCTGCGTTTTATGAGCTAGTGACGAATCACTACAGAGAGACACCACCCACCCCACGCACGTCGTAGTAAAGCAGAATATATTAAAACATGGTAACAAGTCGAGTATCATAGAGCACATGGGGCCGCAGTCAACAATGTGCTGGCCAGTGGCCGCGAATCGCATTTTCGTGGAAATTAGCTCGCGCTCGCTTGGCACAAGCAGAGTTTTGTTGGATGACCTGTCATCTTTCGCTCACAAACAGTCAGACACACGGTGAGATCTTTGGTAAATCGCCATCCACAGCGCAAGGTCGTCCTCACTTCATAGAATAAATGTGGCACACAACAACGATATGGAAACACAAACACCCTCAGCGAGGACCTCACACACATGGCGAGTTAGAAAATAGCTCAAACATAACACAGCACCTGAACATAAGCTCAGCTAAGCACCGGACACACCTATTATTGATATGACTTGCATCTTGAACCCCTTGCACAGCTCATGAGTTATGGAATTATGCCCCTCTGGATGAAAAAAGAGAATGAGAGAAGCTCTTGAGCCCATCGAATGGCACGACGTGACAGCGCGTTACTTTCAGCGCTATCGACAGAAGTATTCAGCATCGCCCCAAATTGAAGACAGGGTCTGTTCAGAGCTGCGTTCGACCCTCGCCCCCGCAGCTCTCAGAGGCGTTGCTCCTCCTCGAGGCCAGCGAACCACTCCCCGGCGTCGCGGAACTGGCCCGACAGGAAGTCGAACTGGTCGACGGTGCGTCCGCCGCAGAGCAGGCCCCGCACCAGCCGCCACGGCAGCAGGACGTGGTTCCACAGCAGGAACGGCAGCGGGTCGCACAGCGAGAACACCGCCTCCCGGCCGCGCAGCAGCAGCTTGACGGTGCGCGCCAGCTCGGCGAGCAGCTGGCGCGGCTGCGGCAGCAGCTCGGCCAGCCGCAGCAGCTGCGCGTAGCCGCTGTAGACGCAGAGCGGCCGGCGCGGCTCGGAGAAGACGTCCACGGCCGGCGGCTGCGCGCCGTCCGCCAGCAGCGCCGACAGCACGCCCATCCGACCGTCCACGAACAGCAGCGACAGGTCGGCGCACGGCTTACAGAACACGGGCAGGTAGGTGGTGCGCCGGCCCTCCGGCACCGTCTTCAGGAAGCGGAAGGTGAACGCGCCGGACACCTCGCGCGGCAGCCGGCGGAAGAACTGCACCGCCCACTGCTCCATCTCCCGGCTGCGAACCATGTGAAGGGTGCGTCCCTCGCGGCACGCCACCGAGGCCAGCACGCGGTTCTTGCGCACCACCACCGTCAGGAGGTACTGGTAGCCGGCGGTGAACTTGGCCACCACCCACGTGCTGCCCGAGGCGTCGCCAATGACGCCGTCGTACTTCTGCTGCGCCTCGGAGAGGCTGCGCGGCATCGGCAGCCATTTGGACTCGTGCAGCCCGTTGGGTGCCGCCGTCTTCGCCATGAAGCGGCAGCCGTTGATGACGATCACGCCGCGCCGGTAGAGACCGGCCACGCGCGCCATGTCCCGGACCTTGTAATACATCACCGTCTCCATGTTCATGCTCTCCACCAGCTCGTAGAACCGGTCCAGGCGCACAAAGTCAGCCACGTGCGGCAGCGGCACGCACAGGCAGCTGACGCCAATCCGCGAGAGCTGGCTGGCCGCCGCCGACTCGGCCTCCACCTCCTTGGGCGCCGGCATCGGCAGGAAAAAGTCCACCCGGTAGTCGATGGCGATGCGGTGCAGCTCGCGCGCGTAGTGCTGCGGCGCCGTGCGCGGGCACGGCACCTGGATCACCCGGTCGACGCAGGTGGAGTAGAACGCCAGCGTGGCCAGGCAGCTGCGCGGGCTCACCACCACCACGCGGAAGCCCTCCTTGCGGAGCGCGCGCGCCACGTGCAGTCCCTGCGGCCGGTGGCCGCCGCTGACCAGCACCGTACGCGTCATGTGGTACGGACCGGCCAGCGCGCTCCGTGAGCTCAGCCACAGCTCGTGCAGCCATTTGAGAGGCAGCGCGATGGACAGACAGGAGAGGCAGCCGACCAGCGCCGGCCACCAGGTGCAGGCGACCAGGCCGAGCAGGAGCGCCGTGCGGCCCAGCCGGCCGGCCGTCCGCCACAGCCACTCCCTGTGAGCGTCCTCCATCACCGGCAGATTGATGGCGCCGACGGGCTCAGCGATCGGGCATCGTACCCGCGCCCGCTCGGCAGACCCCGGCACACACGTGATGAGACCGGCACGACCCACTCGGAACACTCAGCCCGACCTCCTCAGCTGACGGCGACGGCGCAGGACTGCCGGACGTCGCCGCCAGTGCTGCCAGATGGAGAAGGCTGTAATCCTCCAGATCAGTTACAAAAATCCTCCAGATTCCTCCAAATCCCATTGGCGGATCCAGATAGGCGGTCTTGGACGCTGCGGGAGGGCATATCTCCGAAAAGGTTTCTCCAAATTCTAAAAACTCATCGGATTTCGATTCCTTTCGCACTGCTGTGTAGTTTAAAAGATGCTTTTTTATAATAAAAGTTGTTTAGTTTTCGTTTTATCCTTGAAAAAAAAAACGAAAATTTTCTTCGATTTTGGACGCTGCAGGAGGGGGGGGGGGGGGGAATTTGCGCCAAATGTCCCCCTTTGATCCGCCAGTAGTTCGGTACCTTCAAAAACATATGGTACAATCGTACACGAAATAGGAACAAATAGTCACCATGATATTCGTGGATATAGCTACAGACTGAGACATTCCAGTCTCACGGTGATAAAGGGCAGTGATATATCCTAACGGGTAGGGTGAAGCTGGGCAGGAAAATGTCTTTTGAGTCTTGAACGCGTTGTATTTTTCCATGAAATTGAATATATTAATCGGGTGACAAATCCTCCAGATTTTCCTCCAGAATCAAAAATCCTCCAAACGCGAAATTTGTCCGCAAATAGAGTTCAAAATCCTCCAGATTTGCGGAAATCCTCCAAATCTGGCAGCACTGGTCGCCGCCCGTCGGCGGTGTACCCGCGGACCAGCCAGCTGGCTGCTGCCGACCGCAGCGCCACCCCATCGGCGGCGGAGAAACAGCGAACTACTGAGGAGAGATCGAAGGAATGCATCCGGATCGCGAGATAGGAGGGTACGGGAGAAAAACCTGACCTAGTTGAACACCCTACTGAGAAAGCGACGAATTGAAGGCTGAGAAACATATTTGCCTCGAACCAACATCCGGGCAAAGTCAACAGTCAAGTCAACAGTAGGTAGCGTAAACGCTGGCATTTTCTTCAGCCAGCTGTATTTGATCAGACAGACCTCAGTCGTTTGCTTCAGGTGTTGTTTGAAAACATCAGCGTTCAAAACAAAAGAAATCAGACCAAGTGAAACAGCTTGTCGAGTAAATACACCAATTTTCTTGATCGGCTATTGTGTACGAGAAAACGAAAAGAATCGCGAGTAAAACATATTAGGTTTAGTTTTGATAAAGAGTCTAGCCCTCTCAAATTAGCCCAATATTCTTCCGTGACGATTTCTAGTGAGCTACCGAACATTGCCCGCCACTCCTCGGGGGCCCGGGGCTCGTTGCCACTTGGGAACCAAGTTAATTATGACGGTTAATTTTAAGGGGCATGATTTTATTCGGACAGAAATGATTGATATTCGCGATACATATCTTTCAACATAAGCAAAATTCAAGAAGTCCCGAAACTCAGCATGACAAATGCTCAGTAAACCCATCGCTAATGGCGATAGCCCATCGCAGGAACGGCTGCGTGATCTACGGCCTGGCACCCAACCCTTTGCCCCTGCCCCCTCCCCTCACCCTCCCCGCCGCGTCCTTCCATCTGACGGCCGCTGGACCAGTGGTGACATCAGAACGGGCACCGTCCACCGATCACCAATCACCGATCACCAGCGGGTGCGTCACGCCGCCGGCAGCAGCGGGCCGCGTGCAGCGCGCGTGCTCCAAACGGCCAAAGTCGCGCCGGCCGCCGTCACAGGCACCGGCCGTACAGGGGGTCTGTGTTTGGAACGATCGACTGCTGGGCTCAAAGGTCGAACAGCCGCCAACGTCCCGGCGAAGGCAGTGGTCAGCGGTGCAGCTTTGATCTGACGCGGGGACGAATCTGCTAGCGAGGACGGTGTGTGATGGAAGCCTCGGGGGCGGTTTCGGATCGTTTTTCAGTAGGTGGATGTCAATCAATAGAAATCAGCCGATAAGAAATTTTCAAATATGACTGAGCCTTCAGTGGACTTTGGCAGACAATTTTAAAATACATTAGTCGCTGCGTGTCCGAAGGGATCCCAGTTATTTCATACCCAGAAATAAGTGCTGTCATTTTATAAATCATTATGCAAGGGATGTTTCCAAGTTAATCTTTCTCCAGAAGTAACTTGATCAAGTCTGCTCTCAAAAGGGGACGGAGCGCTAGAATAGGTATCAGTTTTGCATGCAACCTCCTTCTACACGTATCTACAGTACCAACCATCCTCATTCCTCACTCCTATCACATCTTCCTGCTCCGGGCTATCCCGCTAGACAACCGATGCAATGGAGTGCAGTTCAAATTGGGAGCATATCCCTCGGTTCTCCGGTGTGACCGTATTGGTGCACCAATCGATGCCCACTGGGCATCGACTAGTGGGCATTGCCCAGAAGTCGATTCATACCATTGTCTCCACCTATCCTCGTATGATAGACCCTGACAGTGTTTCACTGGACATCGCATTTCGCGAGCTGACGTCACAGATTGTGGCAGTGTTGGAGATGGAGTTAGTTGACGTCTCTATGGAAACCCAATTCGACACGTGTGAAGGTGTGATGCAGCATGCTGCTATCGGCCGTGAAACAGGACCCCAATTTGACACGTGTGATAGCAGCGCGCTGGCAGTGACCGTGAAACAGGGTCCCGGAAAGATTCTTAGCGGTTTCTCATTTAGCTCCGTTCCATATTACTCAGGTCCTCAACAAGCGTTACACATGGAGGTCCCAGTTCATTCCCACCAAATGCGTAAACAAGAGTGCTGCGTGGGATATGTGGAAGTCGCACATCATCCCTAGGTTGTCGCAGTCGATTCAAAACAATCGACTCGAATATGTTGTTCGTGGATGAGTCGGTAAGGCCGTCCCTCGAATCCTGCCGGCTGCGGCACGAACTAAATCTTTTGTAGATGACCGTCGAGGACGCCACAAGCGGGACATCGGGAACCGATGTGCATCATCGATGCATACAAATTTATAGGCGATGGAGGCCACAAAGGCATTGGGTTCCAAAAATCGCTAAATGTTCCTTTTGATTTAACAATTTATACTTTGCAAGCTGCAACCCTTTCCTCACCGCCTGGCACCGCGCCGGGCGCCGCACGGCACTGCACCGGGCGCTGCCTTACCGCAGACCATGTGTTGCGGTACAGCATAACTTCAGGCGCTACAACTAGTGCCATCTAGCGACGAGAAAGAAAGCTCAGCCCCGGACGCGTTACGAACCAGCCAGGCGTCATCAATGAAAAATACCACGGCCCACGGGGGCCATCATATGAAATTATTTGCACAGACGCTTGCACAGAATCATACATGACAATGCTTTGAACATTGGGAGATCGTTTCTAGCAACGAACCGGTGCATCACAGCACACACACTTATCGGTACGGTACTCACCGAATGCGGATCTTTGCAGTCTGCAACAAAGGAGCACCTTTTTGAATGGTTTGAAAAGAAGCAGAAAGTATATCAGCGTTAAAACCCTCCAGTAATACCAGGTCTTACACCTTTATTTTATGTCTTCCGACCGTCCGTCTTACAATTCTCAAAGCCTGCAACAGAAATCATTGGATAGGAAAATGAATCAAATAATGCATGCACTGTCGGAAATACTAAGCCACTAAAACAAAAACATAAACAAGTTTTCACTTCGAAAGACTACGCTGTTTCCAATAAGCCACGTTTCCTATCCAATATACAGGGTGTCTCAAAAGTTCGTTCACAGGTACCAGCCATGCTTTTTTGTCAATAATTCTGAATCAACAAGAAATTAACAGTCGAAATTTTGCATGGGCATTGGTGACAACCTTCCTCAAGCAGTCTCATTGTTTTCAAGTGCATTCAACCCTTCATGAGCTCACAAAAAGGGTTCACCTCTGACCATGGGTCAGGCACGAAAATGTAGGTTGCAAAGTCGGGTATGTTGTGAAACTCTCTGTTTCAGGAGTAATGGGAATGGTTAAGTCAGAAATGACACATGGCTAAGTGTCGGCGAGGATGAGTGCAACATGATGATCATCTCATAAAAACGGTGGCTAAAATTTTTGAAGGACGAAACCATGCGAGACTAACGGCGTTTTGAACGACCCTCGCACGACAGCAGACTCGTGTTCCGGAAAGCAGCTGAAAATGCGGTCATAACTATTGAAAACTGGCAAGAAGGTCACAGACAGAGGTTACCCATTTTCAAAAAGTGCAGGTCATCGTAAAATAAAGACAAATTATAATTTAAAATTGTTTATAATATCTATAACGCTAATTTTTGGGAACAATAACACAAAAATCGTCAATGCCAAGGACACCTGACCCTCCAAAAGTGTCAGTTATTGTAAAATTTTATCTAACGAAGTTTCAAGAGGCAGATCTGCAGCGAATAATTTTCTTTTAAACACAAAATCCCGATAAAACCACACGATGGACAGGCTTGGGCCGTATACAAAGCAGAACATCTCCCGAGGAAAACACTCCGCAACCGAGCGAAGGTCTTGGCATGGGGAATGACGAGCGCTTGGAATTTGCAAAATTTGCACAATGTGTCTGAGAAACAGACGTCCGACACATTCTGCTACCATATGATGCGAAAAATTTACTCCTGGCACTTCCCGTTTGTTCAGGACTGGGGTCGTTTTGAAAAGGAAAATGGCGCTTGGGATGTCGGCGCCAGTCATTCATGAAGGAGTTAGCGCCAGAGAATGCCTACAAAATACTCTAGAATGGTGTATTTGCAAGCTGTCGGCTTTCAGGGAAAATCAGATGTTGCCGGGGAGTTAGTCAAAACTAAATCCGACGCAGAAACTGCAGGGGATTCCCCTGCAAGAGCTTGAAAGCTGGTAACCTTTTATCAGCCTCCGGCAGCTGACGGAGCAACAAAAATCGGTATGGGCAATTTTTTTTGGAGATACAGCAAAGGGGTTGGTTTCCAACCTTCTTAATCAGTTGTCAAAGCATGCATATTTGTCTAGTGTACACACAGACACCAAAACCTTATACTTTTGGCCGGTTCTTATATGCTTTATTGGCATGGGAAATGTGTGAACGAACTTTTGAGACACCCTGTACATTATGCAATGCAGACAACCTCCACCCACATACTGCGTACCCGGCCCAAGACAATACTGCGACATATGTAGTGCTATCAAATTAATGGCTCTGGTTCTCACGCCAGTGGACAATAACTTGTCCCACTCATCCCTTAGCGTCCCTTTGGAAGAACAAAAGGACGTTTGCCGACCATTGATTTACTATAATCGGTTTCCACTCAACGGTTTATATAGTGGGCCATGGCACAATGGCGTAATTTTGGCCCTCGAGTCCACGCTATGCCATTAGACATATGGTGTTTTTGAAGGTCTACCGTCTAGGCAAATTGCCAGCTGCGTGGCAGGGAACGATAAAAGACCCCTAGACCCTATGCAAATCAATTAACCTCATATAAACCTCATTGAGGTTTATAATCATGCAAACCTCAAATCAATAAGCCTCACAAAATCTCACGCCTTTTGACTCTTCATAGAAACACAGAGCTCAACAGAAAAATACACTCCGTGAGAAAATTTTCATAGTTTGCAAGGCAGGACCGGCTTGGTGTTTTACGGCTGAAAAAAAATGTATTTAAACCTATTTCACGGCTGAGCAAAATTTATTTACACCGGCCTGCATAAACGCATGCCCCGACTTATAAGCGCATCTAAGCACGATGGCAATAACGCATGACTCGCAGACCTGGGAACATCCCCATGCTGCCGGTCCTGGTAAAATACGCGTCTTGACAAGCGTTCCGTCGCTAGGCGATCTCGGACATGACATCGAACATGTTTGGTGTAGCTTTGAGATGGAAATAGCAGTTCTACGGGCGCTCAAATTGCAAGTGTCAACTTCATCGTTTACATTCTGGAATCAGACATCGCAGAATGGCGTCTAATTTGTGAAACCATAATTCAGCGTGACAGGAAATTAGCGCTCAATCGGCACGGCAGCGGCCGATTTCCCCACAAAAAGCACCGCTTGGAAGTTGGACGACAGTTTGGCGAGTCAGTTCGTCGCTCGTCACTTCCCCCACTGCGAACTGGTGCGAAACGCGGGAAGGGGGTGATGACACTAACTAACTGAACGGGCTGGGTACGCTTCTAATCAGCCACGGATAATGGAGCAAACATTTCCTACAAACTAACGCATCTCCGCGTAGGGATTGTAACTTTTTGTCCCGTATCCTGTAGTAACGAAAGCTTTCCAAAAGCTACAGACACATTCCCACCAGCCACTTTACCTTCCCATTAACCACTTTACTGTTTTCCACTTATCGTCCGTTCCATCCCTCCCGAACCGCAGCGCCGTCAGGGACCGTCAAAAATCGTTACCGACCCCTGTGAGCCGTCCGTCGGCAGCAGCGGCGACGATCGAAACACGGCTCCACCACCCGTGCCGTCTTACGCGGCGTGGTCGTCAGACAACTCACCAGACTTCCCCCGGAGTCGAGTTCGATAGCTGGGGTCTTTAAAACACCACACCGAGTCGACGGCGGCGACACCCCTTCACAGACCACCCGCGGCCGACAGCTTCTATCAACTGCCGTTCCGGGCAGCGGTGGCGGCGGCACGCGCCGCGCGATTGATCGGACCCGCAGCTCGTCGGTACCGGCATCACGAAACCCCGTCCGCCCGGGCTGAATGTATTACTGGTTCACTTAGCGAGCGGCGTATAGATGTGGTGCAGAGCCGCTCCGAAAGGAGCCTGCTGGTAATGATGCAACGGTAGTCACATCAATATTGAAAGGAGTATTTTAGTAATGACATCGCCACGATCAATTGACCGATATTGGATAAGTATAAGTACTTAGGTCTTCAATACGGACAGCTACTTAACCCTCGCCGGCCGAGGGGAGGGAGGCGGGTGCTGCCACCCCCCCTCCCCCACAGGGTTTTTTTCGCGATAGCTCTGAACACGCCGGCGATAGAGAGCTGAAACTTGACATACCTGACTTTTGATTCAAGCCAGATCTTTAGACACCAACCGCATTTTCGGGTCAAGTCAGGTCACTGACCTATGACCTCATAAGTGAACCTCTGCACGGTCTTCAGATGTCGCAGCTTCGCAACGCCCTCACTGCCAGTGGAGTTTTCACAGAGAGATGAAAGCTGCAGGATCTCGTATCCATTAGGAGTCTCCCAGCTTGTATATCTCAGATTTTTCCTAAAGGTCATATGAGGTCAGGCCATTTTCGTGACCTCACCATTATAAGTCAACGGGGAAAAATGAGAACTGCTATTCTGGCGCCGGGAACGATCTCCAACTATCTCAAGCACACAGAATAGTGATTTCATGCACTCCTTGCAAGGTTCCATGCGTCACTTTTGCAATGTTGACCTTACGTGACCTCATTTATGACGTCATTAGGGTCACATTAGTTTTTCGTCAATAACTCCCGATCACATTGCGCTAGCGAGTCGGGAAAGCCACCAATGGACTCAAGAGACCTGATATACGACACGTCCTCCTAACTCCTTCGACCAATTTCGTGACCTGGGGGCCTGACATTGCCGTGACCTTACCTGACCGTGACCCGAGGTCAACACCCAAGTTGACCTCACCCAAACAAGAAGTATATCACTCGACGCGCCTGAGCGAGGCGAACACCATGCTGCAAAAATCGCGGCTCTGCGGCCGTTTTCGGCGAAGTTATTCACCGAAAACGGAGCCGTACCTTGGGGCACTTGACCTGATCTCACAGGTCACCGATTGACCTAGGACCTTAAAATCGGGTATCAATTTCTGCGTCTGCGTATCAAAAACGGCGCACACGCTCGTTTTTCCCTCGACGCGCTACCTCAACGAGGGGCGAAATGGCGAGGGGGTCGTACCCCCCCCCCTCGGCCGGCGCGTATGTACAGTCTGTCTTAACCCGCGCACCGACGGGGGTCTGCGCCAACTTAGTACCGACGGGGGGGGCGGATGACCGCCCCCCCCCCCCCTGAGATCTCGAGAACGAAGCAAGATAGCGACAAGCGGTAAACGGCATCGGATACGCACGGACAAGGTCTACAATTTTTACTAAGGTCATTTTCAGGTCAGGTCAAAGATGACGTCACAGGGGTCGAAAAAGTCAAAATGGCGGCGCTAAATATGGAGAGGGTTTTTCTCGAATAACTTTCGAAGTAGTCAAGATAGGAACAAACTAAGGGCATCATCGTGATCTTCTCGTCAATCCGCATCGAATGATATATATGTTGACCTCGAAAGGTCAAGGTCAAAGGTTGACCTCAGGTCACGTGACCTCGAGGTCATCATGTATATCATTCGATGCGTCTTGACGAGCTGAACACAATGAGACCATTCGCGCGGCTGTATCTTGTTCCTGTAAGGAGTTATTGGCAAAAAATCTTTGGTGACCTTTGATGACGTCACATGACCTTACAGCTGCCCAACAGCAAAACAGACCTCAAGGTAGTGAAGGTTGATCGTATGTGAAGTCATGTATGGTATATGGGGCCATTCCGACCCGTTTTAGTGGTAAAAACAGGGAGTTGATTTTTCCCCCATTGACTTATAATGGGGAGGTCGCGAAATTGACCTGACCTTAGGTCACCGACATCAAAATTCCGAGATATACAAATTGTAGCTACTAATGACCTAATAACATCCTGCGACTTTCAAAGGCCTCCGACATCTACTGTAGCTCTGGCACGGTGCCAAAGTTGCAAAAAAGTGACTTGAGGTTGGGTCATGCAAAGTGACCTGGTGACCTGACCTTAAAAGTTAGGAGGTTCAAACTTGCACACCATGTGTAAAATTGATGAGAGAATAGTCATACCAAATTTCTACGCGCCGCGGTTTTCCCGCTATCCGCGAAAAACCTCAGGGGGGGGGGGCGGATATCCGCCCCCCCCCCCCGTCGGTGCGCGGGTTAAAAGTACCGCGCAAAGTGACGGTGGATCCATCAAGCCTGACTGAGGTAGGGCCTGCTATAATTTGAAAGTCACCGAACCAATTGACCTAGGGAATGGACGAGGATGTCAATTGCTTCGGTGACTCAAATTTAGTAGGCCCTTCCTCGGTCAGGCATGTTGGATCCACCGTCACTTTGCGCGGTACTTTTAAGACAGACTGTACATATGTAGAAAACCAATAGGTCCGGCGAAGGTTAATTTGTGGCTCGGGGGCTATGCCTCATATTAACCCTAGCCAGACTTACCAGCTTCCTAGGTACACCGAGGGCGTTGGAGACCTCTAGCCGTTTCACCCCCATTGAGATAGAGCTTTGCGGAAAAACAAACGTGTGCGCCGTTCCGAGGCGGAGCAACTGGTGCCCAGTTTTAAGGTCTCAGGTGTCCCACCTTTGCCAACTGGTGACAACCGGTGAACTCTGAGGTCAGGTCACATGCCCAAAAGTGAGGATTCGGTTTTTACTGAATAAAGTTGTCAAATATGGCTACAGAGCCATCATTTTGGAACCATTATGTCTGTCGAGCAGGCATATGATGTATGATGTATGTTCAAATGATTTACTTCTACTTTTTGTGGGAGGAAGTCAACTAAGGGTGTTAATCTCCTCAGGTTTAGGCCAGGTCAAAGCTGCTCAGGTCACAAAATTGGTCAACAAAGGTCATTTGCAAAGTACTTAATGCAGGATGTTTCTTGGAGTCTACTTCTGGCTTTCTCGGCCATCTAGCTCGATTTCATCGCGAGTTATCGATGTGAAGCTGATGACCTTAGCGATCTCATGCATGACGTCATGCAAGGTCAACAATGCAAAAGTTGACCTTGCCAGGTGTGTATGAAACACGATTTTCATGTGCTTGACAGTGGTCTACGATCATTGCCAGCGCCAAACTAGCGTATCCGTACTGCCCAACCATGAGTCCTCCCCTCCATACGGCCTAGTGGATAAGGTGTCCATCTTGTAACTCGGAGACATCAAGTTTGCGGAGGGGGGGGGGCTTCACACAGTAACTAGACCCGTGTTTCTATCCTCATTCTTCCACCAATGTGGCAACTGGCGAGACTCGAGAGGGCCACGGAAAACCCCTGGTTTAACTTTTGCTAGTGGACCAGGTGTAGGTAAGGTTGGGTGGTGAATTTGTGATTGTGTGACTGATCTTCGCGACAAGCGCCACCTAGCATGGCACCCGATTTAGTCACCCATTTATGTACTCTAACAATATTTAAAAATAATGGGTCATGCTGTCTTAAATATTAAGAAGTGTGCTATTGTTCATAACTAAGCGCATCTACAACTTCATGTGCAGGCTGAGTACATGTGATAGTGAGCTGGTAAAAAAGACTGAAAATTCGAGTGTAAAATACCGTTCTCGCCTGAGGCGCCACTGGCAACAGCAACTGTACGTTCATTTTAGCACATAGCTCTGCGCGAGTGCTGAAACAGGCCCGAATGATTGTTTGTGTGACATTTGGTTGTCTTGCCACTGCACTGACTGAAATCATCAGTATTTAAGAGTATGGACCCAGAGTCTGAAATAAAGCTTATCTATCTATCTATCTATCTAACTATTTTCACAGGAAACTCCACACTCATTGACACATTCAGTCAAAAAGACAGGCCATGTACTATGTAGCCATTACCAATCCATTCAGTCCCTGATGCTACTGTTAGCCATCCTGCTGCTATATAGAAAGCAAGATGTCATTATATCATATGATAGTATTTTTCAATTCAATGCAGTAATCAAATAAAATGGAATGAGTTTGCTGTCATGTGTGGTGTGCGGACAAAATCAACCCCAGCAGGCCAAAGCCATCTATAGAGTGAGAGGCGATCCTGATCCACACATTGACCTTGCAGTCCGAGAAACCCAATCATGATCACATTCTTTTGCCGCTTTGACAACCAGGATTCATGCATTCGAACTAGGAGAAATGTTTGATCCTAAATAAAATGCTTACCTTAAGGTGATAATCAAAATATTTCCGCAAACTTCATCTCAAACCTCGCATTCCAAACCAGTCGGGGAAACTATGGTAAAATCTGCTATTTTTAGCAGTCTGCTATTTTTAGCAGAAATCTGCTAAAAATGGGTACGCATGTGACGTCATCGTACCCAAATATAGCAGATTTGGGTACGGCCCCCGACAAAAGCAGATCTGCACCCTAATTGAAGCAAATGCGCATCAAATGCCTGGCAGATTCATGATAAGAATAGTGCTGAGAATGTCCTCTGATATTTTTGTTCAGATCCGACTATTTTCAAATAATGAATTTGAAAATAGGGCCTGTTCCAGCGCCTCCAGAAGAAATTCTTGACTGGAGGCTCTACCAGAGGTTTTACTGGAGGCGCTGGAACGCAATCTGGAGATTTCTGGAGATTGGCGTCATAGATACCAAAAGAATGACGTTTGTTCTCTCTTGAAACGCAAAATTTGTTTTCAATTTTAGTTAAAAAGATAAATAGAATTATAGCAATGTAATTTTCTTTACATTCAAGTTGTAAAATTATCAGTCAAATGTCCTTTGTTTACATTCGTGATTGTCACATGTGCTCCATAATTGTAGACCAGAGCCTCCAGAGAGATTTGGACCTCTCAACTCTCTGGAGGCTACTGGAGGTTTCTGGAGCTTTGGCGAGAGCTTTCTGGAGCTTTCTGGAGGCGCTGGAACGCTCTCTGGAGGATTCTAGAGCTTTCTGGAGCTTTCTGGAGGTTTCTGGAGGCGCTGGAACAGGCCCATAGTCGGATCTGAACAAAAAAAGCAGAGAACACTCTCAGCACTATTCTCATCATGAATCTGCCAGGCATTTGATGCGCATTCGCAATGGAAAACAACGGTAATGCTGAACACGGTCGAAATAATGCATATTCCGACGACTCTCCAATCCAATGACAAATCCAACATCACGGCGGGCGCTTCGCGGTGTGCCAATCAAGCAGACCGTATCAAAACAAACTCGCGCGCTCGCGAGCGGGCCCGAAGTACCATCCCTGACGCGAAACCCAGCTCCGACGCCCCCTACCTCCCTAGTCTCACTATTTCCCACGCAGCCAACACATACCGCTCTTTCCGCTTCCGCTGCGAGCAGACGTATAAAACACAACAGGCTTCAGTGTAAAAATATAAAACAGGACGAGAGGCGTGCTGGCGCGGGCGGCGGCTGACGGCAAGTACCGCGGCAGACTCGGAGCGCCGAGCGACCGGCGCCGACCCACCCCACACTGTTCACTGTCGGGCTCACTGGACTGACAGAGGCCCTCACGGTCACGGGTGGGCCTCTGATCGCCGGGACTGGATCTCCGCTGCAGTAAACAGCCGACATCTTTCAGAAGCTCGGGTCCAGTCTCGGCCACAAAACACCGCCCCATCCGCCGACAGGTTCACTTGGGACGCGCTACGCACCGCTCACCGCATCGGTATGTTTTAGTGGTTGACTGCGAGCTACTATGAGACATGTATGGACCTACAGCTGACCCCACAACCACACGGTGAAACAGCGAACAGGCTAGCGTCAGGTAAGGCCATGTTCGCGCAACCCAAGCGCGACAGACAGCGCCCGGTTCGAATCACTCATAGACGGTATATCTCGGACATACAGGCAATACGTCATCCACACTCGTAACCCTTCCTCTTGCTAATACGTCACTAATTCGACACACTGCATGTGAAAATATACCCTCTTCCGCGAACACCGCACCCCCAGCCCAAAACAGCGAGACCAAACCACTCCACTAAAACGTAGACGATAAAAGCCGCGGCCTGGCACGTGTGCTTTGTACATACGAGCTCCCTCTCCGCCGATGCTGGTCCTAGGCGGACACCACGTCTGGCCTGGGCTGGCCGGTGGAGGGAGGCGCGGCAGACACCGCCGGCGGCACGGACGGCGTCTGGCCCGGCGCCGGGGGGCCGGGCGGACTGACCGCGGCCGCCGGGGCCGGGCCCGGCGCGCCGGCCGCCGGCGCCGCCGCCGGGGGCGCGTGTTCCCCGGCGCTGCCGCTCTCCCTGCGGCCGGGGGAGAGCAGGTCCTGCCGGTCTCGCTGGCGCTCCTTGTTGGGTCGGAACGCGTCGGCGAGGGCGTCCACTCGCTCCTTGGTGGGCGCCCAGCGCGCGTGGCCGGCGTCGTTCTGCAGCCAGACCACCACCGTGCCGTTGCCCGAGCGCATGGTCGAGTCCGCTCTGAGGGAGGGGACGGGGCGAAGTCAGCAAACTGCAGACTCGGGTGGTAGGCTATAAATGGGCATTTTTATGGCACGTTCACAGATTAAGCGCATTCAGCATAAGGCGATACACTGGGTCGGGTTGACACAGTAGTAACTAGCGTCTCGATTGTAACCTAAGTCATCCTCTAGAGACCCCCGCTATCATCCCACCCTCACAGCAGCCATATCGCGGTGCGAGTCGTTACCTCTCTGGTGAGTCGGCAGGAGAGGGTCGGAGCGGGTCCAGAGGATCGCTCGGCCGCAGGTAGGAGGGTGCCGCCAGCACGACAGAGGCCGGCACGTACAGGCCGCACCCGCTGGTGGCACGGACCGGAGGAGTGGTTAGGATAGGAGATGCGGATCGAATGGTCACGGAGGGGGATTAGAGAGGGGCAAAAGATGACATTAAAACACGAACAGTATTATATGCGCCAGCTGAATCGCAATTGATAAGAGCGACAAAGGGGAGGTAATTAGGCTTGATGGGGGATGCAGGATTTGAGATGTAGCAGGCAGATGTAAAAATTGAGCATGAATCTGACAAGGCAGTGATCAAAAACAGCAAACCCGTAAGAAACTGTAACGTAAAAAGCAAGCGCAAGCCATATAACCCAGTGTATGGATCTGCAAAGGCGAATACAGGTTATGGTAAATTATACAATCAGATAATCAACATAAAGATTGGGCTGGTTGATCACAGGATGAAAATCCCATGGTGTCGTCTCACCTGCTGACCACGTGCTGGAAGCCATGGCGGTAGTGGTGCTCGAAGGCGGGCAGCGCGATCTGGCGCCGGTTCCACCTGCTGCCCTCCAGCTGACTGAGCGCCGCCGGCGCCGGGTCGCGCCACTCCGGGAAGAACACGACAAACGAGAGCGGCTCGGCCGTCTGCGAGAGCAGCCGCTCAAAGTGGGTGACGCACGCCTCCATCAGCTCCTCGCAGAACGGCGGGTTCGCCTCGAACGAGCCGTGCGTCGGCTTGAAGTCGAGCACCATCCTGAGGCACAGAGGGAGCGAAAGTGATAGGTAGGGGTGGGGCCGATAAAAAAACGATGGAGTTGACTGAGCTCCGTGCAGTTCTGTTGACCCTGCGAGCGACAGACCGAGCGACTGGCCTCTTAAAACAGCCAGCCATTTGGGCAGGGCTCTCCTAAGTCGTAAGATGTCCCCACATCGACTATTACGTCTCGGTCTACAGCTGCTGTCTCCCTTGAGCAAAGCCATGACCTCCCAATTATAAACTACCTACGTATGTGAGCCAGCTGCTAGTACTCCACCCGAACCGCTCGACTTATCACCTCACGACAAACAAAACTCCTTGCTGTGACCTGATTCAGTTCTGACCGGTGATAATTCTGACCCGACCCTACCGGCCACCCAATACTGACCACTGATGACCAGACCTCTAACCACCCGTCCTGACTTACCCCCGTGACCCGAAGTAGCCGTCTGTATCGGGGAACGCGGAGCAGTACTGTCTGAAGTAGCAGTTGAGCGGCGAGGCGAACAGCTCGAACGTCACCCCAAAGTTTTTGTGTAGACACTCGAGGACGGTGAGAGGTAGCGCCGCCTGGTGGGAGAACGGACAAACAGCGGTCAACGTCAGTCACCGTAAGACTAGCTTCGGGAGCTGCTAGTATTTTTCAAACAGGCGCCATAGTCTGATACAGCGACATTTCGCAAACGACCATCACGTTTATCAATGATGCACAAGCTGGCAAGCAGGCAAGATGGTAGACTGAGCTAGGCAACCAGTTTGTTTGTTAATTGGGACTTAGGGGCTCGCCGACTACTAAGGTCATTTTGCGCACATAACGTCGTACTAATAAAACAAGTGTGTCAAAGAAAGAACCTTCTAGATACAATGCTAGGCAACCAGACCAGCGGGTGGCTAAATCGCCTCTCGCCACAAGATTGGCATACATTACAGACTGCCCTGAATGAGCAGCTGTATCGCTGACTAACCAAGGACCGCATCTGACGCCTGCGTGACGGGTTGAATTGAAAGAACTGTTCAAATGTACACATCATCAGACTGACCTGCGTGGCCTGTGTGGCCGAAGTCTCCCCACCACCGGTCGCCGCCCAGAACGTGTTGTAGCGCTTCAGCATGCACCAGACGCGCGTCAGGAACGAGTCCAGCTTGCGGTCCTCGATGCAGCTGTACCGGTACAGCTGCTCCTGTGGACCGGACGAAGCGTCAGCGACTGGCGAGACGGCGGGGGGAATGGTAATCATCCCAGCGGGATGAGCGCTGCGAAAGCTTCGTGAAAAAAAAAATCGTTGAGTTTTATCGACGTTTATATTGTGAATCCACAAGGCATGGTAATTCAAGTGAATGGAAATGGGTTGACAGCGGGGAATCCGATGTCAAACATTTAGTGCCGAATGTCACGGGTTAATACGGAGCAAAAGTTTTGTATTATATCGCGAATGACTGCAATTGATTGCCCTAATATTCTCAGCTGAAGAAAATTTGAGTTTCCAACAACAATACTATCAGCTATCATATCATTGCCTCCTAAAAAATAAAACAGCCGAACGCCACCGAATCCCCCCATGCCCTCACCAGTTTCTGCAGGTAGAGCGTGTTGATTTTGAGCGCCTCTCCCTTGTAGCGCAGCATCATGGTCTCTTTGTCCTGCAGGTACTCGATCTGAGGCAGCCGCGGTGAGGGCAGCGCGTACTGGATCGGGAAACACCACACCTTGCGCGGGTTCTCCACCGTCAGAGATGTGTGAATCTCTGCCGGGAGGAGGACAAAAGGTGGGAGTGATCAGTGCTGGTACACACGGACCCGGATGGGGCAGATGTTTCGGGTCAAAATAATCTGGTCATTATTGGACACGCAGTCAACGGACAGAAAACGTGCCTCGTTGGACCCATTTTTGTAAAGTGCATTCATTCATTCATTCATTCATTCATTCATTCACTTATCGATTCGCTCATCCATTCATTCATTCTCATCAATTCACTCATTCATTCATTTATTCATTAGCATTTAGATTTACTAAGTGTAAGTAAGTATAAACATTACGATAAACGATGAATGCCTTTGCATGAAGTCAGCTGCTGCTGCAGCTGACCCATATCCCGCGCTACCCGCTCCACCTGCACCTACCTGTGATGTTGTGCTCTTTGAGCAGCTCCCAGTGTTTCTCGTGTATCTTTTTGGCGTAGTCGGCCGACAGGTTGTACACCTTCAGACAGATGGCCTCCACCGACTGTTTGGCCGCCTCGGTGATCTGCGGCTGGCACTGCCGCTTCAGGTGCTGCAGGCGTTCCTGTCGGACACAGGGGGGGGGGGCTCTGTGATCTGCGGCTGGCACTGCCGCTTCATGTGCTGCACCCGCTCCTGTTGGCGGTGGAAGTGAACGGGGTGACGGTCAGCTGAGCTCATGGCGAGTGTTCGAGTTTAATCAGCTGCTCTTGGGCCGCCTTGTTGAGAAAGATTGCCGTTTCGAAAGTATAGCTGCAGAAATCCCCAAATATACTGGGCTAAGTGCCCAAAAGACGGGTCAATAATGCCACAAAAGGCGATAGAACGCACAAAAGCTCTGTCACGATTAACAGCCGTTTATATGTTCAACAGAATCTTGACGATGAATTAACATGCTACAGCGTTATCGCCATGCGACACGTCTGCGGCCTCAACCATTCTTACTTGGAAGTCGTCGAAAGAGGCTCCGACTGTGCGCCGCAGCCACTGGAATGTGTCTTCCACGTTCCACTTGACGATCTTACGGCTCTCCGGGCTGGCCGTCCTGAGGGACAGATGAAGGGGCGGTCAGAGACTAGAGTACAGCTAAGCGGAGAAGGGAGCTGGGAAAGGGACGAATGCAGCTGGGAACGGAGCGGATAGAGACGAAAGCTGCTCGGGGATAGGGTGGTATACATGAAGCTATCGTACGAGAATGCGATGAACTGAGATATAGGTACGAACTCCATTCGAAGTTCGAACGTAATCCAACCAAAATAACCAGCCAACAACATCGCGCCCACTTCAGTGATCTCCTCTTTCCAATCCATCTTCCACCCCACTTCCACTCACAAAACACTTACCTGGATTCAATCATCTTTTTGGCTGCCTCGCAGTATCGCGAGAGCTGCTTGCGCGCCTCGCCGGTAAACTTGGGCTTCACCAGCTTCATGGGCAGGTCGTTCATGATCTCGCGGTACATGGACATGGAGATTTCGGGGTAGCAGAGCGAGGGCAGCAGCCGGTCGGTGCCCGAGTCGATCACCTTGCGCTCCATCAGCCAGCGGCTGAACGAGCCCACCGGGGCGTCCACACCTGCCACACGGTACCGGGAAGGGACGGTGTCAGGTGCATAGTTGTGCACCACTCGGGACACACTTCGAGGATGACCATTTGCATTATTCTGCGTAATGAGCAGTAACTGCAAATGTTGAGCTGAGCAGGTAAATATGTTCATAACTTTACTCCCTCTATCATATTTTCGCGGTAGGTATTCAAAAAAGACCGACGAGTGAAGTGTATCGTAAATGGTAATGCGAATTTTCATCACCAGCGCATGATTAGTCTCATTGGTGTCCGTCGCAAGAGTGCTACGAAGGTACCACCTCCTTCCTGTTACGTACCCTCTCTGGAGTGGCAGAGCTCCTGATAAGTCTGTCGCAGCTTGTTGGTCAGCTGGGCGCGCATGATCTCGATGTCCGGGTGTGGGTGCGGAGTGGTGATGGGCGGACGCTCGAAGATGACCGCGTTGGTCGGAATCTCCAGGTCCCACGGACCACTGCCGGGGCAGGTCACAGGTTAGAGATCACAGGTCACGGGTTACAGGCCATGGGTTACAGGCCACATGTCATACGTCACATCCCGAACTGACGAGAAGGCCGGAGAGTGGCACGAGCACACGTGCTATACAGTTATACTCGGACAGAATCGATGATCGTAAAGACCTTTCAAACTCCGTCTTTATGGTCGGATACTTATATAATATCGGCCAAACATGCACTTGTTTCGTAACAGCTCTCGTAAATATGCGGCAGTCAGACGACGCAGCAGCACTATTGGGCCGAAACTGGCGGCATCAGGCATGGAACGGTAGCCGGCGGCATTTCAGGCGGAACCGTGGCTCCGCCAGTGACGGCTGGTGGAATTTGAGTCGAGAAGCACGTCGTATTACGCTATGTTTGAGCTGAATGCAAATGTCATCGCATACACAATACAATTACAAACGATCTGCTTCGTAATAAATGCGTTATGAAAGCACGATCCGAAACAATAGCATCTACGATAGTGCATCTCAGCTGTACCTAGGAGACGTAAAAATAAACTACCAGTAGCAATAAAATCAACCATGCTCAAGGTGTCGCAGTATATTTATATGTGACTTCTATAAATGCATTTTATCTTGTCGATGATTATATACCTAAAGCCAAAGTCCCGGCACATTGCATTTACGGCTCTCGGGATACGGTTGAACTCTATTCGCACATCTCCCGCACAGCCCCCGACTCACTGGACGATGGGGATGCGTTTGGTGACCGGTCCGCCGAACTCCTCCGAGGCGCGCCGCTTCAGGCCCTGACCCGGATGACCCGGCTGACCCATGATGCCCAGTGGGTCGGACACCGGGTCAAACTGCCGGGGGGAGAAGGTCAGATAAGACAAATGACAAACGGTCAGCTCAGCACGCAGCATGGCAATAAATAATTAGTAGATACGAGTAACATGTCAAATGTCAATCGATAGTTTAATCGAGATACTAAACAAGTCACAAATGATATCGCATCCACTCCCTATGCTTCGATTTTTTCACGCTGTCAGACTTGACAGGAAAGCCCTTCCCAAACACAAACAGCGCTTAACATATTGTGGTAAGCCTAATATAGCCATGAATTTATGAATAACCATGCAGCTTGAACTGGCATCTTTTTTGAATGCATGAGTGCGAATTTCCGTTTCTGCCAATCGCACATATTTGGCGACTCATTTTCCGCACTACGAATACGAATATGATGCTGTCGACTCGAGTCTCGAGTCCCCGATGCTGTCGACTCGGCCATCTTGCAGAGTCGGAATATCTGCATCCAATGCATATGGTAAAACCACTCATAAGGTTTACCAATACATCGAGCGTCCTGCGTCGCTGCAGATAATTCAAAGCCATACCCATCGGGACTTGCATATCGAGCACACGTCACGACTCAAATCAAAGTTTTACCGGGGACGGTCACATGTTTGTCCCATTATTGCCATCTATAAGCTAGTTCTACTCCCCAGTCCCCACTCATGCTCAGTGTGGGTCCTCACCTGTTGCCGTCCACCATGCAGCGGCGGCAGGTCCCACAGTGACTGGTTGGTGAGGTGGTTCCAGAAGTAGTGTCTGTTCTCCCTGCGGGACCACAGCCGCCGCCAGCCCTGCGCCACCAGTTCCGGGGGCAGCTCCTGGGTGTCGCCCGGGATGGGCGGGGGAGCAGCTAGAACTGGGGTGCTCGGGCCGGCCACGGCCATCGGAGGTCCGCTGGGTGTGGAGAGTGGAGGCAGGGATGGAGCGGCACTTGTTCCAGGCTGTGACGGCACTGCACCTGCTTGGCCAGCCTCCCAGGTGGCTGGTGGCCTGCCTGAGTTCATGGTGGCTGAACTGCTGAAGAATGGATAAAAACAGTTTATTGACGAAGAAATAGATATCATGTGGTAGAAAATAAGAAAGGTATTTACCATTGTTTTAAACTGAAGCAATAAATTAAGTATCCACTTCAAAAAGTAAACATAAGAGAAGTTACTTTTGAAAACAATGAAGGAATTAACTCTCAAAGTAATGCTAATACCATCAAACTTTTAACAAAAAATGCCTCAGCAATCAAAGCAAAATGAATGACAGAACCATATGGTAAGACCAAGGAAATATGTTGATCATAAAATTAGGACATTGAACATATAGAAAATGAATGATAATGGATATAAAACACGTTTTGAAACACATATTTAAATAATTACGCCATGCTTCCGGTGGGCGGGCCACAGAACGAATCTAAACTACACATAGGTTGGCAAACAGGACACAAAACGGGCCAAAACTAGCATAAAACTACATTAAATTAACTGTTTCGTAAAAATAACCATAGAAATTCCAGTTCTGATGGTAAGATTCCCGAGCACACCTTATTTAGCACGCGAAGCGCACAGACGCAGCCCACACGGAACGGACGCCATTTCCCTCTGACGCCGATGATCGTTATTTTGGTCACGTGACCAATACCATGTACGGTAGATGTGTTTCTCCGTCTTCTTGTAATTATTTCATGCATTTATGTGTCTTATTTTGGTGATGTTAGCTACTTTTCATATGAAATATAACAAAATTAGGAGCTTAGATTACCATATTTTAGCATACACTCAAGGAACTTTGCAAACGATTTTCAAGGAGTTAAAAGTTAAAGTCATTTGAAAGCTCCTGTACTTATAACTCCATGGAAATATTTGATATACTTGTTTAAAATGTCATTGGCGTAAATATCTTCAAAAAAAGCCTCTTCTTGTTCAGAATATGTCATAGAAATTCTTTATAAATCACATATTCGTCAAAATGCACACAATTTATAAATAGTAGCTGCATCCTTCTATGAAAAACTGTCTTTGATGCGCCGTTTTGGGTGTTGTAATTTTTCCACTTTTTCTCTTTGAGGTCAAAGGCCGATCGCGGTGCATCTTCGTAAGAAAATCTTGATTTTTTATTAGTTTTGGGTGTCCATAGCCTTTTGTTTGAATGAAATTTGTGTTAAATAACATCATCACGTTTTATTTGTCCCGAATCACTTGTGTACGATGCTATCACTCCGCTGTATTCACCCTAACGGAATGCGATGCTGATGCACTGTTCTTTCCATTTCCCCAAGGCCGTTTCCTGTTTCTCCTGTTTCTCTGTTTCCTTGCTTAGTGCTTACCGACAACATATAAGGCTTTTTGTTCTGACTTTTGAGCTGCAAGCTTAAATTAAGTATTCAATGCAGGAAAGCTGATAAATATGTCTTCACTGGTCCTCCGTATGGCAGCGGATGTGCATGGTGTTGGTGTCTGTCTTGTAACCCTGTGTCAGTATCAGTGACTTTGTGGCTGGGTCTCAGTTTATAGCTCCACTTTGTTAAGCCCATGTTTCTTGTCAGCTACCTATCTAACACCTGGAGAAAACGGATCACGCTAGACAATGTGGGACTTGTCACTGTCGATATATACCAGTCGGGGAAACTGTGGTAAAATCTGCCATTTTTAGCAGTCTGCTATTTTTAGCAGAAATCTGCTAAAAATGGGTACGGACCTGCTAAAAATGGGTACGCACGTGACGTCATCGTACCCAAATATAGCAGATTTGGGTACGGACCCATACAAAAACAGATTTGCGCACTACTTGAAGCAAATGCGCATCAAATGCCTGGCAGATTCATGATGAGAATAGTGCTGAGAGTGTCCTCTTCTATTTTCTTTCAGATCCGACTATTTTTTAATAAAATATTGCCATTGGAAGATGAATGCACTGAAATTTCCTAGAAATTGGTCATTGTTTTAGGTATTTTATGTTTCTTCTATTAAGAATAGACAGAAAATAATGTTGAAAACAAAATCTAGCAAAAAAATACATAAGGTTGAGATTCATTACTAGAACAGGCCATCACTATAACAAACACAATTTGGCATGATTGGTTGACACACATGTTATCAAGGTCATACCATTGAAGGGGTAAATAGCTATGTAGGCATATTTTAATAGTTAATTTAGCCGTTTATGTGGTTTGTTAAGATGACCCTGGCCACAGTGTTTCTTATAATGGTAAATTTGGCACATAGCATTGCCTGGTTTTGTTCAAACAGCAGCTTATGCCCTGCTGGGTCTTGGCACGACTTTTCAACCTTAATGGTTAGGATGTCATTTTAGTGGTTTAATAATCCATTTTGGTTAAAAATGTTACCTCCATCTTATTCTCCAGACTTTAAAGTGTATGTAATGACCAGCTATTTTGAATCAAGACAATTCTTTTTTGGGAAATGAGTAGAAGTTTGGCACAGCCTAGCAGTCAAAGACGTCAGGCTGCAGGCTGGTGGTCAATTATTTACTATTTTTTCACATGTTTTGTTCCTCAAGATGACTATTATTTTCAAAAATCAACATGAAATTGCCAAACCTTAAAAAACATTGGTGTGGGTGTGTGTTTATTTGTGTATCATTATCACTGCATAGTGATTGCGTGACCAGATGAATATTGAATGTTGCATGGTGTGAGTCTACAGATCTTACGAGGGCCATATGGGTAATGGGGCTTCACGGTTTAAGAACCTGACGTTATTTCTGTATGTGTCTGCATGCTTTTGCCTGTTTGAAATGCATACTGTCTCAGTCTTGTCTGGACGTGCTAGGACTTAGTAAACTTTGATATGTGGGGTACATGATGACACGTATTGCAGTAATCAGACTGTTTTCAAGTAACCTTCCACACTTTTGAATGCTGTAAAAAGCTCTCTCTCGGTCTCGGTCTCGGTCTCGGTCTCTGTTTCAGCCTGGTCAACTGTGCTATTGCCTTAAGATGGTGCTGCTAGGCAACAGTGTACTGCCTCCTCTGGTGGATAGAGTGGGCGTGGGGTGCCAAAGCTCAGTTATACATGTACATTTCACCATTAATCAATAGATACATAGATATATCTTCTGCTATTTTTAGCAGATGCAGCTGCTAAAAATAGCAGTTTCTACTAATATTTGGGGCTTCCTGAATCAGCTAAATTTACAGCATTGTTCCTTAAAGTTTTTAGGCAAATGATAGGTTCATTTGAAAATGTGAGAATTGTAGTATAGACATTGCATGCAAAATAGTGTGTTTCTGAGTGAAAGATGAATGTTTGACCAGTTTTCAAACAGTACTTTTTACCGTACCCATTTTTAGCAGATTCGTACCCATTTTTAGCAGAATTCTGCTAAAAATAGCAGACTGCTAAAAATGGCAGATTTTACCATAGTTTCCCCGACTGATACCTAATAGACTTGTTGAAAATTTTCACCAGTGAATTGGGTGCAGGCAAGGTCAGGTGGTGGGTGCCTTCTGTTATTTACAGCAAGCACCAGTTAGTGTGACACCAGGGCTCAAAGCCATTCCTTCATCCACAGAGACACTAATTTTCTAAAGGAAAGAGAACAAAGTTATGATATTAATGCAATATTGGATTCGGTTTGCCTTCCCAGTCACAGGAAATTTGAAACACATACCATCCTGAGCTGTCACCTGTTGATAAGATATTGTGATGCCTAAGGGATCGTCTTGATGTCCTGATTGTGATGCTTTTTTAGGAGTAAGCTCATGGTGTCATTTCATAGCCCTGCCACTCCTCTGCAAGCTATCAATTTCAATTCAAATTATCAACAAATTGAAATAAACTAAGGATTGCTATAATTGCCTATGGCACTGGCCTATTCCCATTCCCTCTCCCTTACTCTCCAGACCCTCATGCGGATTCTGACTGTTCTAGTCATTTAGCAGTAGCAGACATCAAAGCAGCAGGATTTTATGATCAGCATTCTATTCAGATGTAGATTCCTAGTGAATGGCACCCTACTGGTCTCAGTAATAACTTTGGCTCTTACCATACCAAAGGCTCCTGCCCCTCAGCACTCAGCAGCCTTTGACACCCATGTGGGCCATTGTTCAGTTAACTTCTTCATCAGGGCACCTTTTCCCACAGCATATGGTAATAATGAACCAAATTTATCAAATTTTCTTACTATTTATTGAATGAAAAGCAATGCTAGTGTAGGTACCTTAATGGGATTGGTAAATGGTATCTTAAAGGGATCATGACAACATGACATCCAAATCTTCTGTTTCAGCTTTATTTACTTAGCCCCTGTAGCAAGTCATGGCTGCCCTTCAGATCAAGCCAGCCCAGCTGAAAAAGCTGTTCACTTATGGTAAGTGGGCTGTGATTTCATTTTATGATATCTACCTCGAAATATAATCCATTTTGTGTGACCAATTACCAGCTAATGCATCTATTCAAATGTTTTTACTTCATGCGTTACATATATTCAATTTCACACATATTTGTTCACTCATTCTACTGGTACTCATTCATCACCCCGAAGACCATATAAAGTTATTGTTTGTGTATCTAAAAGTATATTTTGGAATGATAGGCAAACGCCTAAATCAATGCGGACACGTCGTCAGGCCGCGTCGGCCACGTCATACACCGTTGTGGCCTCACAACGGCGGAGTCGCGTCGAAGACTCGTACTCCTCAGGCCGCGTCGGCCACGTCGTATATACACCGGGCCGTCGTGCACCGGCGGAGTCCCGTCCAAGACTGTCGCGCCCCCGTCCCATCTTGTGGTTTCTGGTTCCATATGCAATACTAAGTGACTATTCACATAACAAAATATGGTAAATATCAGGCATGCTTCTATAGTAGCATGGATACACTGGCCAGTCAGCTCCCTCACACACACTGTCACCATGTCACATGCATTCCCACCATCTGTGTTGTCCAGGCGGCGTCCGCACGATGGCTGCTGCCGCGCAGGGCAAGAAGAACATTGTGCTGGTGGAGGGTGTCCGCACGCCTTTCCTCATGTCTGGCACCGACTACAACAAGATGATGCCCCACGATCTGGCCCGCGAGTCGCTGCTGTGAGTCGTACGGGATGGAGGGGATGGTCGGCGCCGGTGAGGGGATCGCGAGATAATTAGATACCTAATGCCGTGTCTTTTCGTGGAGTTGGTTCGTCTTTGGTTAGAATCGCTAATGCTGTTCATTTTGATATTTATTAGGTTGCATTGGAATTGGATGGGATGCGAATTTATTTAAGGACTCCTGTTTTTTTTTTTTTTGCAATGCCCTGCAGCATATTTACTCAGAAAGTTATTGATTCTATCAGAATACCAGCAACATATGGCTGGGGAATATAAGTGGTTCTCAAATTCTCGTCCGAAAACATAGTCGTCTGCATCAAAATCCAATTCACCCTGACTTCACTCACCGCCTGCCGTCAGTGGCCTGGTGCGTAAGGTGGGCTGCGAGCCGTCCGACATCGACTACGTCACCATCGGCACCGTCATCCAGGAGGTGAAGACGAGCAACATCGCGCGCGAGGCGATGCTGGGCGCCGGTTTCTCGGACCGCACCCCGGCGCACACTGTCACCATGGCCTGCATCAGCTCCAACGCCGCCATCGCTACCTGTGAGTGATAGAGTGGGGCAGGGGAGAGAGTTGGGGAGTTACAGAGAGAAGAGTTCGAAGGTTTGTTCAGGAAGGTTCGATAGCTCCTCTGGTGACATAACATCCAGGAAGGATGAGCGGGGAAGGATGAGCAAAGTGTTCACTGTGGGTTGTTGAGTTTAGACAAGATGGAACAATGAGGTTGCATAGTTGATCACGATTTAAAACTTGATGTTATGTTTCGAGGATAAGACAATATTTCTTCTCTTTGTAGCGCATCATATTTTTCTCGACCGCATTGATGAAGTTTGTCTTTAAGTTGGCACACTGGTATGTCATCTCTGCTTTTTCCTGTTCATATTTCGATACGCTGTGTTCTTACCGTTTCCTACGACCCTTACCTCTTCCGGCAGCGGTGGGTCTGATCCAGGCCGGCGTGTACGATACCTGCGTGGCCGGCGGTGTCGAGTTCATGTCCGACATCCCCATCCGCCACTCGCGCCAAATGCGCGCCCTGATGCTGCGCGCCAACCGCGCCAAGACGATGGGCCAGCGGCTGGGCCTGCTGGCCTCCATCCGGCCCTCGTTCTTCACACCGGAGGTGAGAGTGGGACGGGGGTAGAGACTGAGTGGGGTGTGTTCAGGCGTGGTACAAACTGATATCTATATTGACAATGTGACGTTTGTTATGCGACGTGACTGCATGTGCGAGATTGTGATGTAATTCCTTTTCTTGAGCAGGGACCGGGAGGGATAAGCCTTGAATCGAGTGCCGGGTATCGCCGAGTTCCCCACCGGTGAAGTGACAGGTCACTGACTCCTGTCTGACCCCTGTGTGACCTCTCTCTGACCTCCCCAGCTGCCCGGTATTGCCGAGTTCTCCACCGGCGAGGTGATGGGCCACTCGGCCGACCGTCTGGCGGCGGCGTTCTGCGTCAGTAAGGCCGAACAGGACGAGTTCGCCACGCGCTCCCACCGCTGCGCCATGGACGCGCGCGACAAGGGCTACCTCTGCGATGTGGTGCCCGTGAAAGGTGAGAACCGGTTGGCAGGAAGAGAAGGGAGCTGGTTAATCTGGAGTCTAAACATTTAAGCCAGAGGACGTTCCTCGGGGCATTAAGTGCCCTCCGTTCTTAAGCGATGCCATCATGCCGAGTCCCGAGACATGGTCACGGGGCGGGTCGGCGGGCAGGGGCGTCGCCTCGCGAGATGGCAGCATAGGGCGCGAGGCGGCGCGGGCGGGGGCCAGCGGCCCGTTTGGAGCACCGGGGAGGCTTACGGCCTCCCCGGGGCCGGGGCGATAACAGGCGTGTGCCAGCCAGGCTTGTGTGTGGCTTGTGGCTTAGCCAGGCGAGCAGAACCGGCACGGTGCCCTTAGTGGGGTGTTGAGGCTGCGGGGTGTGCCCGTGTGGTGTGATAGTTGTGGGGTGCGTGGGGGTGTGGTGAGGTTGATGTAATGATGTGATGATTGGTCTTATGTCTGGATACTGTGTTTTGAATATGCAATAAATTGATTGTGGGAAAAAAAAGAGTCCCGAGACATGCTGCTGGTCAACTGATTTAGACGAAAGTTTGCTCTTAACCCGAAAAAAGAGGTGTTTTGTTATGCTTGATCCCTGTCAATATCTCATTGTCAAAGTGAGTTGACTGTGAATGACACGTTACGCTTTCTTGCCGTTCCAAATCCAGTGCCGGGCAAGGAGATGCTGGTGGAACAGGACAACGGCATCCGTATCACCCCGCCGGAGAAGATGGCAGCCATGAAGCCGGCCTTCATCAAGCCACACGGCTCCGTCACCGCCGCCAACTCGTCCTTCCTCACCGACGGCGCGTCAGCATGCCTCATCACCACCGAGGAGAAGGCCAAACAGATGGGCTGGAAGCCCAAGGCGTACCTCAGGGAGATGACGTTCGTCTCGCAGGACCCCAAGGACCAGCTGCTGCTCGGGTGAGAGGAGTGGGGTGGGAGTGGGAGGGAAAGGGAGGGGGGTAGGGAAAATATGAGTTGCTTTGGCTTTTTGAGTTACGATGGTTTACAGTGTAGGTCGAGTTCGCACCATGTGTTATTCATGTTAGCTTATGTTGTATGATTTCGGTTATGTTATTAATTTTGAAATACCAAAAGAAAAATGTGTTGGCTGATTGACATCAGTACATTTGACATTTTCGTTTGTAATATCGGCAGTACCATTCGCTGTTGTTCTGTTGGCCTGCCTTCCTTCTCGTGTTTCGTTTACACAAGATCGCTCTAAACCTAGTTTCCCTATGGTCTGCGCCCGTCTCCCACCGGTCTTGCCGCCTGTGTCTATCGCTGACCCGTTCCCCTGTGCCCCGACAGGCCGACGTACGCCACGCCGCGCGTCCTGGAGAAGGCCGGCCTGAAGCCGAAGGACATTGACGTCTGGGAGTTCCACGAGGCGTTCGCCGTGAGTGCTGCGTCTTTGCGATGTTGTTATGAAATACAATTCCATTTTGTAACTTCACAACCGACAAAGTTCGTTCCGTAATAATGCTAGTAAACGGCTGTTCAGTTGCGATGTTTGTTTATTAAAACTCTACAAGTGTTTTGTTTTACCGTTTTAAGTGTTTGGAAGAGAGCGTTAGTCGTCTATGGTTCACATTCCGTTGACCTTTGTACCCGTTTCCCTCCGGTTACAGGGTCAGATCCTGGCCAACTTCAAGGCCATGGACTCTGACTACTTTGCCAAGTCCCAGATGGGCCGCTCGGCCAAGGTGGGCGCTCCACCGATGGAGAAGTTCAACAACTGGGGCGGCTCGCTCAGCATCGGACACCCCTTCGGTGCCACCGGTACGTGTGGCCAGTGTCGTAATACAGCTGCTGACGGTGAAATGTCCTCTGCAACAACGACGGCCCTAAGCCCACATCCTCCATTTGACAACTCGTCCAAGGTGTTAGCTCCAAATAGTTATATCGAAATACGAGTATCTGGTTTGTTCCTGTGATAATCAAGCGAGGGTTTTATCAGACCGTTGTTTGGGATTTTGACTAGCACAGGATACATTACAGTGCGTTGATGGCGATGCACAAAATATCCAGTCCGTATACAAAGACAGTGTAGATTATAACGAAGTTCTATGAATGTAGCTTTGCGCAAACTTTCTGTATACGTGGTGGTAACAGTCGATCTCTCTGCCGGTCGCAGGTGTTCGTCTGGCGATGCACGCGGCGCACCGTCTGATCCAGGAGGACGGCAAGCTGGCTCTGATCGCCGCCTGTGCCGCCGGAGGACAGGTGAGGACGCTGCGGGAGGAATGGAGGAGCTCAGACTAGGGGTATAGCTACTTTGAGAGGGAGATGTGGATGTACAGAGAGGATACTTCGTGTGAGGAATGTAAAACATGGGCTTGGAGGGGCTACTGCGAGAGGATGGGGCGGGACTTGTCGGGCGGGACTTGGGACCGGGGCAGTGGGAAGATGTTCAGCTCTTCTCTGGGAGGACGGGAGGATAATAGAAAGGAGGATATCGTAGCTAAAGGTTTTGGACACCTAGCTCAACCACGTGAGGACAGAATATGTCCAGAGACCAACTGGCTAATGAAGTGGGAACCGAGTTTGATCGGGACTTACCCTAACTAGCATCCTTGTCTATCAACTTCCTTATTCGACTGGCAGTTTTTTTGGATGGCGAAGCGGATACGGATTTCCTGCCAGTTGTGTTCGTTACCGAGTTTCCTCGTGCGTCATTCTTTGATCTGGCACTGCACTTGTATATCTCGTAATTCATTATTTTCATGTTTGTGATGACAGGAAGAAGGTCCAGGATATATCGGACGGAATAAATCAGGATTATGTAACTAAAGTGTACTTGGAAGTCGATAGACTGATCTCTCGATCAGAATAATAGCCGATGGTTCTTCACTGTGTTTGTTATTAGAAGTGTGGGTGCCGATGCTTTGCCAAGTGGAATTGCGGTTTTGTTTCTTGCCATCATTTTGGGGAGATTAACGGTTCTGGCATTGCCGTCTCATCAATATCGCAGCGTGCAGAAAAACATCGTCTATTTTTAGCCGGAAGCACGTGACGGTTCCTGTCGATTGCCGTCGTCCCGGCGGTGCTGCCGCCTGCCGGATCTGTCACCGGCCTGGCTGGGAGCCACACCCCCACTGACCCCCCCCCCCCTCCTACGTCACAGGGAGTCGGCATGATTGTGGAGCGCTACCCGGGGGCCAAGCTGTGAGCCGGGCCACGTGACTGAACGCCCACAGACGCCGCCAGTTGCCGGAGATACTCCGGCGCCTTAACAATGCAAGTGGCCTCCCGTGGGGCGAGCGGGAGGCTGCCACGGTTACGGGCCGGGTCAGCCAGAGGGGCGACCGGCGCCAGACTCCGCGCCGTGGTGAAATGCGCCTATTTTATCGGTATGGGCACATACGGAGTGCTGACGATTTTGTATGAAAGGGGAGTGTGGAGTGTGGTGCAGTTATCGGAGTACGAACTGGAAACTTATCTAGCGCCTGTTTCAAGCACCGTGAGATGTGATGGTGGTTCGTTATCAGAAATATGGCTGATCTGGGAGATAAACATGTTGGAATGAATGGATTATAGGTGGTCGTTGCCGATATCGATATCGGCCGTGAAACGTACATCGCTCGCCTGTCGGCTGTATTTGGACTGTGGCGCCATCTGGATAGTGGTGGCCCGGTGTTGACAATATCAACACCGATAAACACGCGCTATCCTGTCCCAGACAAGTGTGATCCATGTAGCCTGCTGATTCCAATAAACGGAACTTATTGTGTGAGGTGTTTTTGGTATTGGTAGTGCGGACTGCGGATCGGCTGGAAGTGGCGTTATAAGACTGCTCTGGTGGGATGAACTGCCACCTAGACTCGTGTCATAGCCGCCGCGAGATAATCAGATGATAAAACGAGATTGAGATACGTAGGTTCAAAACGACGTGGGTTGGATGTGCTGATTTGATCCAACTGCAAGCATGCAATGTGCATTGCTCGATGCCATCGGGCAGCTATCAACTGATTTTGCCGTTGGACTTCGATCGGCTTTATTTCTATAATATTCCGAAATAAAATTGTATAATCATAAAGGCTAGCGGTAGCATTATGCTTCAACGATCGGGATGTGCTCGCTGCCCCCTCATCGTTCGTACTGCAGCGAAAGCCCCGGCAGTTTTAGTAACCCTATCTTACAGACCTGACAACAGATGTCGCTAGTCTGACCTGCTTGCAGGAAATAGTGCTGAGAAATATTTCTATCTGGTATTTTTATTATTCAACTCAATAAAATTTGCAGAAAAATCACTCCTTGTTATTAAATATGAGTTTTCGTTTAATATTTTTACACACATTTTCCATCGGAAAACTGATCTTGTCTTATCGATACATTTGTTTCATGTCGCCCATCTCTTGTCTGGGAATATCGACCAATCAGGAATGCGACCTTGCGTGGAGTGGTTATTCGGCAGAGGCGGCGCATTGGCGACGCATTCGATGTCTGTCGCATTTCTGAGCTCGTGAGGGTGGTGTGAGGTCGTGTGTTCTTGCGCTATGGGAGCGAAAGTTGGCCAGTGAGACCCTCTGCTTTTCTGGTCTCAATTCCAGCCTTTGAGTCCCATTCCTCGCCGACCCACCATGGCAGTCACTGCCGAAAAAGAGGCCACCACGGCTCGAGAGAAGCTGAACGAAGATTCGGATGACGAGGACGAGTTCCTGGAATACAGCCCTTGCGGTACCATCACCAAACTTCGTCAACAAGTAAGTCACATCTTTTTCCATACTATTTCAACTCGGCGCCATGGTACCTTACTTCTTTCATGGTGCTGTTTGCCTGCCCAATTCCATGATGCACCCTACTCCCCGACTGGAAAAAATGCACGCTTTCGTCGAGAACTCGAGCGTAGTTGGGCGTTTGCGCCGAAAATTTTCGGCGTACTTCGGCGTAAATCGACGGCTTGCGCCGAAATTTTCGGCGTACTTCGGCGTAAATCGCGAAAAAAACCGTCAGGGGGTGGCACCAACCCCCCTCGGCCGGCGAGGATTAAATGTCTTCGGGAGTTAAACATCTTAAATATCACTTATCTTGTCTCGTGTTTGTCTCAGGGTATTTAAGTCATGTTCAGTGAACCTGATTGTGACTCTCCCACGGCGGGAACAGTTCACCGGGAGTGAGGTTATGGATTGTCGGATTCCCTAGTTCAGAGGGCTGTTCACGGGCCCTGTGTGCGGTCGGACCGCACACAGCCTCGAAGCTCCGCCCACTTCGTCCCTACGTCAGCCTTCCGTCACCGCACACAGCGATCGCTGTGGCCGGTCGGGACTGGCCACAGCGGACCGTCCACCGCACGCAGCCGTGACGTCAGAGCCGCCTACCCATCCCCTACCCCCACGCCTGCTGGACGCACCGCACACACCGCACGCAGCAGTGTGCGGTGCCCGTGAACACCCCTCAGATAACGTATGCTATCGTGTGCGTATTGACCGTTGTGATTCCTGTATTTCCGGCGTGTGGTTTGCGAGCGGACGCTGGCAATCGGTCCCGCGTGGCCTGGTATCTGCCCGATCCCATCGGCCGTGCTTGCACCACGCCTGTTGAAGGCCCCGTCAGGCGTCAGTCACCGGTTGGGCACTACTGCTGATCAGAGCCGGGCAACAAAATAAAGGTTACATTATGGAACATGCCAGTGAGTTTGTGAGTCAGGAGATTTTGTGATAGCGAACGCTGGTGCTCGGTCCCGCATGGCCTGCTGATGTCTATTGTCTGCCCGATCCCGTCGACCGTGCCAACAACCGTCTGTAGACAGTAGTCACTGGAAGACAGCCACACACACACGCCAGCCCCCCCCCCTCGACGAAAAGTGCGTGGCTACAGCCTGCAGCCATCAGTAAGCCTTGAAAATTTTCGGCGCATGAAGCATGGCTTGGTAAAATAATTTTGGCGCATAAACCCTTGCGCCGAAATTTCGGCGCATCACTTCTGCCGAGAACTTCAGCGTAGTGGAGGTATTTTTTCCAGTCGGGCCCTACTCCAAGACAAAAACAAAATTATAATTCTGGCATTCAATATATGTCAATATATTTTTGCATTTGTGCTTTTATCTTGTTTGTATGTCACTGTTATTTCAACAAATCAAAGTACTGCCAAGCATTTCAACTGTGGGCATTGGTGATGAGTGCTGAGTCAGAAAGCTTCATATCTTCTGTCCGATATCTGGAAGAAATGTTGCTGAGTGAGAGTATAGTCTATGCCCTTGTATTCAGTTGTATTTAAAGGCTGTTTTGTGCATGAGTTGCTCAATTTCAAAAGTTGTCATGCAGCTTGATATCTTTATCTACCAACATGCATTATGATTCTGCTCATCTCGCTGCTCATCGTGAACCATGGTACCAAAGACCTCCAGTTCAAGTGGACTGACTATTGACAATGACATTTATGTGATGTTTTAGTAGTTTTTTATAATTTCTTTTAATATAGACCTAACCCTTGCAAAGCATAATTTTGTGTGTTTTATGTTAAATGGTTGGTGGAAAAATGGTTATTTCAAGCATATGTTTCTTTTACAACAGCCAAAACAAGCTGAATATCATCAATCTTGGAATCTGACACTGATAGAAAGGGGATAGGCTATGAAATTTTGATTGAAAATGGACACTTATCTGCTTTTTTCTATGCATCCTCATGGTTTTCCATTGTTTGGTCAAGACTCCAGTCCAGTCCAGACAAGTCCAGAGTCATAGGCAGTGTTGACACTGCCTATGAGTTTCTGTCATTTTTTTCATCCATCCTGTCCTGAGCCGGCCGTTGCAGACGGCCGGCTGCTGACGTCACGCCCATGGCTGCCGGAAGCGGCGTGCCGGCGGCCCGCTGGTATATAGGGCCTTGGCCCGCTGTCGGCCGCGGAGCAAGGTCGCCTCTGCTCCGCTGACCGGCGCGTGACCGGCCGCGGGCAGAGGCGGTCCTCGGCGCGCGGATTCCGCCGCGGGCCGGCCAGTTCCGCGCGGACCCGGCACTGCCGGCTGCACGCAGCGGCCTTGGTTCATGCGGAATCTGAGCCGGGGGCAATGCCGGCGGATCATGCAGAATGCAGTCGATGAACAGGGCGGCCTCGGCCGGTGTGGGGGTTTCGGACATGGTAACCACTAACTAGCGCACCGATAGATGATATCGGGAGTCTGAACGGCAACGGCACCCGCCGGAGGAGGAGCCGTGTTCCCCGCTGTGGCTGGTCGGCCGAGTCGCTGCGATACGCCGGCGTCAGCGGCAGTAGGTACTGGCGACTTTCGGAGACGTTTACAGAGTAATTGAGGCCAGACAAGGCCGGCGGGCTGTGAGTGCCCCAGCAGAAAGGTGGTAAAACCGTTGGCCTGTGTCCGTCCGCTCATGCGGTCGGCTACGCTGTGGGCCTGTGGCTGCCTGTGCATGTTTGTGATTTGCGCAGCCCAGCGTGCCATGCTGTCTCCAGGGGTTATCTGAGCCGGCCCGGGTCCGTCAGGGCCTGCTGGCTGAACGACTCCACCATACCGCCCGGTGCTGCTGACCCATGTTGTTGACCTGAGAGAAAGCCGAGCCTATCTGTGAACCCCGGCGGTTGTGACCGCGTCAGCAGGGTAGTGTTTGGTTAGCTCCCTGAGTCACCAAGACCCGCCCCGTGGCCGTCCAGTCAGCTGACTGCCCGTCACGGCTGTCACAGACCGTCCGTCACGGCCGTCACGGTCCGTCTGAGTCGTGACGGCCGGCTGTGGTCCGTGACCTCGGCTCGTGCGGATTGACCAGACGTCTGGCGGCTGCCTTTGAAGCCCGGTCTGGTCTGACCAACATGGCTGTGGTCGGTTCGTGCGGCGCAAGCTGGTACTGGGAAGTGGTGGAGCTTGTTATGTGGAGAACTGGAGTAGATGCACCGCTGAAGTGCAGACAAGCTTCCTGGCTTGAAACTTATGGTGTTCTTTTGTTGATGAGGTTTCGGCGATTTCGGCGCATGAATTATGTCCCGAGGAAAGGAGTTGCTCAGTAGTTTGGTCGAGTTGTGCTCGTCACTTGTCTCGGCGCAGTCTGGCGTAGGCTGGAGCGGTGTTACTACTTAGGTGGTGGATCCCGATGGTGAGTGAAGGTAACTCATCTAGCCGAGCTCGGGCTTACACCATCGAACTGACCTAGGCACCACCAAGTCCGGGCTGATAGTCGATACGGATGAACTGAGAGCCCGGTACTGCTAAGCTCCGGCTGCTGTCCGGCCAAGACGGACGGTCCAGGGAAGTTGGTGGAAGGGATGGAATGGAATGTCCGGCCGGAGCTCCCTTGGGCTCAAGGGCGGATCTAGGGGAACGTTTTGGGGGGGGTCACCAGTCGGCCGACATGCCAGGTCTGATGAATGAATTCTGACGACCGGGGGGGGGGGGGGGGGGGTAGGGAGCGAGTATGTCGAGATCCAATGACATTTGATCTTCGTCGTTTCTGAGTTGAAGTTTTATCGTAAGTCACTCGGCTCAGTAGTTTTAGTTAGTGAAACCCACCTATAGAGGAGCGTCGCCACGGATTTTTTTACTGGGGGGGGGGGGGGGGCGGATCGACCGACTTAAAAACCCAGAAGTAGTAGATATAGTTACCTCACTTATGCATTAGTCTAATGCCCAATGCATTAGTAGCATACAGTCACGATCTCTCTTATTGACCTGTGTATGAATCGGCGGCGCGAAGCGCCGCAAAAATTTGAAAAAAGTTGTCAAAACACAGCTCTAAAACACAAATATTACAACCCTTTTAGCATGCTAGTACAAGCCGGAGTTCCTTCACAGTGCACATATGAATTCCGATTCAATTTGACACGGTTGGTGTTATTACAGTCACGATCTCTCTTATTGATTGGTGTATAAATCGGCGGCGCGAAGCGCCGAGAACATTTGCAAAAGAATGTGTCAAAACACAGCTCCGCTCCAAAACACAAATTTTACCACCCTTTTAGCATGGCAGTACAAGCCGGAGTTTCTTCACAGTACACATATGAATTCTGATTCAATTTGACACGGTTGGTTTATGTAATTACAGTCACGATTTCATATTGACCTGTACGTATGTACATGAATCGGCGGCGCGAAGCGCCGCGAAAAATTTGCAAAAACATTTGTCAAAACACAGAGGGGGTCTCCTCTCTACAGAGGACCACCGATCTCTACTGCGGGCCTCCTCTTTTCACAGGGCCTCTTAACTACAGAAGGCTTCCTCTCTACAGAGGGCTTCCTCTCTACTGAGGGTCTCTCCCTTTCAGAGGGCCTCCTTTACAGAGGACCTCCTCTCTTCAAAGAGCCAGAGGACCTCATCTCTGCAAAGGGCTTCCTCTCTTCAGAGGGCCTCTTCTCTACAGAGAGCCTCCTTTCTTCAGAGGGCCTTCTATCTACAGCGGGTCTCCTCTCTTCAGAGGGCCTTCTGCATTCAGGCGGTCTCCTTTCCACAGAGGGTCTCCTCTACAGAGGGCCTCCTACCTACTGAGGAGTCAGAGGGGCCGACACAGACACTAGCGGTTATTCACTGGAGGCCCCAGGAAGTAAGAAGGGCCCTAGCTGTCAGGCTGGTCAGAGTGCCCTGAATGTCCTGACGTGATTTTTGGGATTCCCGTGAATTTCTTTCGCCTCCGACGTGATTTTGACCTGCCAGGGCCCAGGGGCACTAAAAATAAAACAAACAAAATAAAAAAATGGAAATAGGACATCACCAAAATTAAGTGGCCGAAATCCGTTGAGTTTTTAATTTTGCGTATAGGTAGGGGCACCACGAATTAAATTCATGACCATCCCCTTGGAGTTTTCCTGGATCATCCCCTGGTGCTCGCACGGTTGAGACAAAAATGAGTAAGATTCTGGCCTTCAATACGCCTTTTCACGCAACACGATCCAGAAAAACAAAGGTATTAGCTCAGAAGTGTTTGACATGTGATTTTGAGCATGCAAGACGGCGTCTATAGCGCATTTAGGTCTTCGGCTTTTGGGGGGGGTCAAATGACCCTCTCAGACCTTTTGGGGGGGGTCATGACCCCGTGGACCCCCCCCAGGATCCGCCACTGCTTGGGCTGTCCACCTGCTGCTGAGGTTTTCTGAGTGTCCCTGGCGTCGCCATATTGGGTATAACACTGACAGAGATCAGAATGGCGCCACACAAAACATATTGAACAATCGTCGCTTTTCCTATTGGGAACGCGGAGTTGTTAAAAGCCATCGAGAACTTCTCTTGAACTAACACGGCCGGCTCGAGGTCGTCCTTTTTCCACAGGGGATGTGAAAAGTTATCGCATTTACTGGACAGGTTTTTGTGGCGGCGTTCCCAAACGGAGTTAATTGATGTAGCTCTACTGCTGAGATTGGGAAGGCGACGATCGTCTCTTGGCACAATTTGTGGTGAGATCGACCGGTGGACGCTGCCACACAATGAGCCTACCGACGGGCCGGAGGGGCTCGGCAGAGTGACCGGTGTGCCAATCAGTGTTCAGGGGACGGTCGGGTGTCACCGCTTCCCCCTGGCGACCGACCGGGGTCGATGGCTACTGTAGGAAGCCATGTATTTATAGCTGTACGGACATAGCATTGATCCACTTTGCAAGCTTATTCTTGCCCATTGTGTAGAATATAAAATGCATGATATAAATTTGTATGCAACCTTCAAACGAGCAAGTAATAAAAAAATGCTGCCACGTTGTGCATCATGGTTTGTTGAGCAGGCTGCTGCATTAATGATGGCCGAGCTGGCCTGCTGGCAACAACTGTGTAGTATGGGTACAGCCCTGTCCGCAAACGCCAACGACTCATAACACAAGCGCACAACTGCCGTCAGCTCATATTATGTCAGAGCTAATGGGAAACGTCGACCCAGCAACAGTCTTTCGCTCTCAGCGCCTGGATCGCTGGACTGTAGAACGGCGTCGGGGGGGGGGGGGGGGGCGGTGCCCGGCGGCCACAGACCGGTTCCAGTGACCTTTCCATGGCGTGCCTGTCGACCACAGGTCGTCCTTCTGTCTGTCTTCCGCCGCCGATCGGGCACCTAGCGGACCTCTGTTCCCGTTGGAGGGTCTGTCTGGGGGCGGTCCGTCCTCTGGTTGGCCGGTGTCGCCGACCGGTCGTCGTGCGGCGGGCGAGGTCGGCCGGTTTTTTGTCCGGTCGCAGAGGCCCGTCTGTCGCGGGATGGTCGGACGCGACTGGTATTGGACAGGGGTCACAGATCACCAATCGGTGAGACAGGACCGGCGAGAGCGAGGTATGGGCTCAGTCTCTGCCCTCCCTCAGGCTGTCCTGCCTCCGCCGTCCTCTCCGCACTCTGTCCCTGTCTTTTCTCTCAGCTTTATGTTTGTTCTGTTTCTTGTTGCTGTGGCGCTGTCTTATTTCGTTCAGTTCGATCTATCCGGTTTGGTTTGGCTTGGTTTCGTCCGCTCGAAACAGACGTGTGTCAACCTGTATACTTTTAGTGTATACGCAGTTTGGCAGTCGTGTCGTGTTGTAGGCATGTTCGCCAGTCTCTGGACGAAATGTCGCCTCTCGTGCCTGACGGCCTCATAACTGCCACCTCTACTCCCTAGCTGTCAGAGCCGCTGTACTCCACACTCGCCAGTGAGGCCATCGTGTCCACTGTCCACCGTCCTATCCTGCTATGCTCTTTAGTGCCCCGCCCAGCGCGCAGCCTTGCTCTTACGTCGCCTGCCTCGCCACGCTCCAACTTTGGGCGCAAAATGACCGTTTAAGTCGATGCGCCCTAAAGCCCCAATAAACAAACTCCCGATCTAACTTGTCCCGTCCCAATCTGTCTTGTCCCGTCCCGTCCCGTCCTTTCCTCCTTCTCGTCGACTCGCCGGCCCGCCGTCTGGCCATGGCGCGAACACCGGTCCCAGGTTAGGCTCAGTCGCCGCGCCGGTAAGGGCCTGTCTGGTGGACGGCCGCCAGCCCGTGTCTTGTGTGATGTCACACGTCCAATGACGTCACTGTCCCGTATGATGTCACTGAACTGTGACGTCATTGGACGCCTGACGTCACATGACCCTCTATCGGTTGGCGGGGCTCTACTCGACAGCGAGACAGACACCTTTTCTGGTCAGGCGCGTCGATGTCTCCTTGGGCGCTCTGAAGCTGTATCTTGGTGGATTTAACGGGAAACGTGATGTGCGGTGTGCTAGTTTGTGGAATGTTTGTGAATACTCAACTGAAAATGTCGTAGATAGTTTTATTTTTACTTTTGGGGCATTCCACGTCAAATCGAACAAAAATCGGCTGTTTTGCACCTTACCATCAGCGATTTCATTATAAATTTGTGAGCGAGTTCCTGTGTGGCCCCGGACATTACATTGATGTTTTTTGCACATTCTGACCACAGGTCTTCTAAATATAGGGCATCAAATTTTTACAAAATGTTGCATCTTTATATTTTTGAACGACCATAACTTTGGTCGTACTTGTTTGATTTGAATGAAATAAACCTTACTGTTCAGGTAATTTCTTAAGGATTTGTTTAGAATTGCACCTACTTAAATATATGACCTTGAAATTTGCTTAACTCTGTTCTTAAGCACAAATATTGAAATAGCAAAAAACACGTCACCTTCGATTTGGCTCATTTTCATATATTTTATTGCCTACCATATTCTTAACAACCTGTTAAAAAATTAGAGTGGGCCATTCATAAGTTTTGAAGAAAATTGCACATATGCAAACGTATGTTAGCACGCGCAGTGGAGGGGGAAGAGCGAATTTCGCCCACCCCTCCTGTTTTTCGCCAATATCTCATAAGATTAATGCGAAATTAATTACGGCTTCCTGTCAAGAATTGAATTGGACATCTCATCGTGCAAGCAATAAGAAAATCGGTTCACAACTGTTCTAGTAATAGCGGTGTAAAGTAAACATCCTGTCGCCGCAGCGACGCGGCGACTCGGCAGCCGGCGCCGACCGCTACGCGCCGCCTGAATTGTAGACTGTGCCGGGACGGAACGGAACGGTTCCGTCTTTACATCGCGCTCCCTACCGCTGATTACGTTCGATTCGCGTCAAATTTTGTGAGAAGACTAAGAAATGTACAGGCAATCTCATGGTGAAATAATTTTGAAAATCGGTTGGTAAACAATTGAAATATGAACGTGTTAACACAAAATTGTGATAGCTGCGTTTCCCGCATCGGCCGAGCCCGCCTCAGCCGGCGACATGTTACTCTTAGCGGGCCTCTAACTACCATATTTATTATTTAATTAACTAGAAATTCCCCATACATACTAAAAAATGTATGTTCTTTCGTATAGCGAAGATCAAAAGACGTGAAGATATCGTTGCGTGATAATGTTTTCGTTGAATTTACTTCATGATGCATTTCACGGCTCAAAATTCACCGCAAAATACCGTTTGCCTGAGACACTTTTACTATGGAACGTGAATGCTTGACTACGATGACTATGTATTTCCATTCTCGCAGAGTTTGGGATATCACTAATCAGCAATCATTCATTTCAGAAAGTGTACACAAGCAAGCATGTCTTGACTGTCTTTCAAGGTCACGCGCGGTTGCGTGATGTTGATGCATGAAAACGGCGTTTGCCGCGAAAGTTATGAATGGCCCACTCCAATTTTTTCACAGATGGTTAGGAACATTGTGACGGACATAATATGTAAAAATTACCCAAATCGAAGGTGACGTGTTTTTTGCTATTTAAATTTTTCTGTTTTAATTCAAGGTCAAATGCATTTCAAGGTCACTTCAATTTAATTTTATAATTCAAAATCAAAGCCTTATCAATTGCCTATAAGACCCTGTTAATATCATTTTGATACCAGAAAAGGAACCAGAGTTATAGCCATTTAAAAAATTGATGTGTGGCATTTTTCGCTACATTCGATGACCTATATCTCAGCGATGCGTTATCAAATTTCGAAAATATTATACGTAACTCAGTTTTGAACCATGCCCAGTCTGCCTACAAATTTTCAGAAAAATCGAAGGGGATGACGGATTTCGGTGTTTGATTTGACGTGGAATGCCCCTTTTTTGTTATCACATGAATAATTTGTTTTACATGCTATGAGTTGTGAATGTGTATCAATCCGCTAGTGGTCAGATGTATTGTGCTTATGCAGATCATGACTTTTAAAAAGCAGCTGAATAAATGGTAGAAATCGTGTAGTAATGGCAATTGGCAGCGTCTCATGCAGACAGCAGCCCGCCCCGTCAGTACCGCCCCTTAGCCGGTGTGCCGTGCCCGTCACGCCCCGGACCAGACGCCATTGTTCCGCCACTTCCGCCCGCGACTTCCGGCCATTGACCTTTGACGGGGCGGCGTGCTCCCGACTTTTCCGATCGCCGCCGATCACTCGCCTCTGAACTCGAAATGAAACATAACAATGTTCAACTCGTTCCTGAGGGTCTGTAAGTTGGTTGGCTTTTGCGCAGTACGTTCACTGTGGTCTCCAACAATCAACATGCTGTTTCTCGAGATTCCTGACACCTAGTATGTTTTGTGATTTTATTTTCTCCCTAACCCATGCTCTTTTCCATCTCCCGTCTGAAACTGCTCTCTCGGCTCTCCTGGCCTTTCCCTTCTCCTGGCCCTTCTCTCCCCCAATCTTTCCCTCCCCAGTCCATTGATTGCCTTTCTCTCCCCACTTTCTCCCTCGCCTTTCCATCAGCTGCTCCCCTGTTCCGCAGCCCCTCTCCCTGGGCAGTTGGTACTCCTCCCCTCTGCCGGTGAGAGGCCGGCCGGCTCCCATTCCGTCTTCTGACGGCGGCGGGGAGGGAGCAGACGCAGGCTCGGTCCGCCGCAGTCGGCGCTGGCACGCACACCAGGAAGTGCGCGCTGCGGTCTGACGCACGCCTGCTCACCGCTCTCCACACTCTCTCCAGTCTCCTCACTCTCCCTCTCTCCCCACCTGAGTCACCTGCTCCGTGGGGGACAGGAATGGTTCGCCGGTGTGCCCCTGGCTCCCTTTGGCGCCGGTGCCGATTAGGAACGGCCAGTGCCTTGTGCCGTGCCTGCCGCTACCGCGGCTGACGTGGCTACTGTCTAGTGTGGCTGTCGTATAGTACTTCGCCGAGACGGCTGGCAGCCGTTGACAGGGGTTGGCAGCGTTTATTTTTGGCAGCTGAGGTATAATGATGGCATATGTAATAGTACGGGCCATTGGATCCATGCAGCCATGGCCTGAATGACCGGGAATTATTCCTGGAGGTGACCCTGTGTTGTCGCGTCCAGCCGGCGCGCTGTGGTGGGGACGGGCTGCGCCGTTGGCCGCCGGCGAGCGAACAGCGACAGATGGCCCTGGCGGCCGTCTCCAGCCCACGTGAGCCGACCTTGACCTGAACGGCCGCCGGCCGGACACGGGATGACAATTTGGCCGCGGTGCCAGCCGCCGTTCGGTCGCGCCGACGCCGCCCCGGCAAAGGCGGCGAGGAATGGTCGCGGCTGGGAGCGACCCGTCGAGCCATGCACTCTGAGACCGCCGCGCCGCAGCCGGCGCCGGCGATGCGGCGGCATGTCCGGTGCTTGTCCGTTTTTTGTGTGGCCGGGTCTGATAGAGTGTGGTCATCCCTAAACGGTGGATGAGACATGTTCCACGGTGGTATGCAGCTTACGTCTGGTGTGCTGTATGAATGCTAACAGGTGAACGTTGGTGGTCGGTCACATTACGTGCCGTGTCGCCGCCGCGCCGGTGGTGATATCGCGGAGCTGCTCAGATATTTATGGGCTGTCACTGCGCTGTGCGTGCCTGTCTGTCAAAATTGCAGTGTTGTCTGACCGAATCTGCCTAAGCGCGGGTGCTGTTAGCTATCCAGCTTTCTAAACTTAACGGTCTCCAATTTCCATGTCTCCGAGCTGTATTCGTTGTTGCTAACGCTGGTGAGCTGGCCCCTTGGCTTCTGGGCCACCCTCCAGTCGGGTTGCTCATAGAAGCGTTTGTCCTCACTCCTCCACGGTCCCGGCTACTCAACATCAGGGTGGGTCCTTTGGTGGCCATTATCGTCATGCAGATGACTTTAACAGATGGGTCATCCCAGGACGGCTGGTGCCAGTCATTTACCGCTGATATAATCCGACACTGACCCACACATTCAACGACCGAGCCCGTTATCACCGCTCCCAATGAACGGCTGGACGGACTATCACCGGCCGAGATAGGGCGCAGCAGGTCGGCCGCGCCGCCAGCCACGACGCTCAGTAGTTCGTTTTATTCATTGGGACAGCGGCTGCGGCCGCTCCCACTTGGCGTCCGGCCAGATGACGGGACGTGGCGACTCTGACGTCCGGGTGTCAGGGGTGTGCGCGCCTCAGATCAGCTCTGACGGCTGCCGGCACACGGAACATGGTCCCCTGCGGCCGCGCGAACAGAGCAGCGGTGTTTGAGGGGTGCGGAATGGAAATAGACAGACCGACGATCTGTGAGACGTATTTCACGATGTTGATCGCCGGTGTCTAATTTGTCTATGCTAGCCTATCGCCGTCTGTCCGCCTGTCCAACCGCTCGTCTGTTCGATTTTTTCGTCTATCGCTCCATTATTCTATTATATCGGCATGCCAATCCATCCGCCCGTCTGTCTGCTCCGTATGATGTAGCCTGTGGCCCTGTAGCCGTCCATCACAGACCGTGCGTGGGAGGCGTTGCGTTGGCGTCACATACCACCACAGGTGCGCTGTTAGTGCCGTCCGCAGCCACGGTATCGTGTGCACTGCCGTGCCGGGCCCGCGGTGTTCGCTATTGATCGTCCGCCCCTGCCTGACCGCTACCGGTGCACACTGCACACGCGTCACTGGGGCTCTGTCGATGGGACTCACCCCGTTGACCGGCGCCGTTCGTATCGCTGGGGAGGGGGAGGAAGCGGTGTAGTAAGCACCCGAAACCGCCCCCGGGGGACCCGGGACTGCGCAGTTGTGGCTCGGTAACCCCGCGGTGTGGTGGTGCAGTCATTGTTACGTCGAACAGACCGTCATCCGTGATGCACACTGCGCGTTGAATCACCTGCGTAACGCTCTCACTCCCGACCGGGAACGAAGACCGGAATTGCACTCATTCACGGCCGCGACTCGCCCCAAAGTGCGCCACTCCCGGGGAGGCTGACCTTGGCAGTGGGGTTATGGAATCTCACACCGACGCCGCATTTGTGTGCGGAAAATGCAGTCATAAAAACAAACTCACGCTCACAAGCCATAAAAAATTATGCGCCTCGTAGTGACGGAGCTTGGCCTTGGGAGTGAGTGTATGGAATTTCGCGCCGCGCGCTGTTTGTATGTGTGGGTGTGTTGGGTGAGTTTGAGTTCCGTGAGACTGCTGACTCATCATCACAGTTCGTCACTCCCGGGCGGCCGGAGCATCACAATGTGTCATATAAAATACACACACCGCGCCGCCTGGCGTGACCGGTCAGTCAGCCCGCCGTGTGTTAGGCGATTGGATGGACTGGTTCCTGGGCGCGGTTCGAATCGATCCCACGAGTCCACTGACTCACCCACCGGGCAGACTAACCCGCCGCTAACTCAGGCACCACGCGGCGTGACTGAAACCATATGACCCCGGTGACAGCGCGACCCTGAGTATATCAGATCACGTGACCGGCCGAGGGGCGTCTAATCCGGCTCATCAGTGCGATGGGGCGCACATGGCGCCGGCACGTGACCGGAATAGCCCCGGGCGCTGATAAGGGAAATGATGACACATAATCTGACCTGGTCACGGATCACTGTAGTTAAGCTGACGGGGCGTGGTGCGTCGGCGAGGAACAGACTCGGGCTGGTAAGGTTCGGGCTGTGGGGGCGTGGCACGTCTCAGGAGACGGGGCTCAGACGGAGGGGCGTGGCACTCGCGGCATGTCGGAGGGGCGGGGCAGAGACGGAGGGGGCGGGGCGGTGACTAGTGTGGTGGAGGGTGCTCTCTCGTCGGCCGGCCCCCAAACACACAGCAGCCCGCTACAAACAGTCGCCGTTCCGGGCTCCGGCGGCACCGGCCCCCACGCCGCCGCTGTGTGCTGAGCCGAGTCCCCCGCCGTGGTTACGGACTGCCTCGACCTTATAGAGTCCTGACCGGACCGCTCTGCGGCGCCGGTGGGCCCCCGGATGGTCCTGGCTGTATATCGTGGCGGTTACGTAAGAGATTCCGCGACGACGGCCCGTCCTTATGTCAGCCAAGTCAGGCGGACGGCTGTCATTTTTCACGGACCTCCTGGACGCTGGTCAGAGATCTTTTAAAAACTTCAAAATTATTCCGCATAGCAAAGAAATCGCTCGCCCGCCAGAATGGGCTCATCGCGACGTCATTTTAAACGGTCGAAGATACTCTCGGTATTAGGCCCGACCCGGGCTGGGCCAATAATGGAGTCCGTTTTTTTGTGATGGAAGAGTGGTGGTCTCTAATGCGGAGTTCAGTGCACTGTGACGAGGCGCGGCACGGCGGCGGCAAACTACTGCGCAGTAGACGCCGTAACTTGGGGAAAGGGTCGAGCCGTGGCTTGAGTTAGACTCCGGGGCTCGGTCTGGTTAGGACAGATGCTGGAGCTGAAACTGGGCCTGAAACTGGAACTGAGACCGTTGCTGGAGCTGGAGGGCTGGAGCTGGATCTGGATCTGGCGGTAAAACTGTATTTTGTTCCTTTGAACTGCAGAGAGTTTCGCAGACGTTCGTGCAGAGGCCTGGGGCGGCTCTGTTTAGATATGCTGCATGCTGTGCATCATAAGCAGGACGTGCCTTCCCCGCTGCCGGCGCAGGAAATGCCAGTCTTATGTTATTATGGCTCCGCGCGCTCATGGCCCTGACTTTGGCAGCGCGGCTCTAACTTTTGGTAATGAGTAGCGTTCCTAGAATCGGCAGGAAACGCCCCCACCCCTCACCCCACCTACCCCGTCCTTCGATTCCGGCCGCTCCGCATTGCTGATCTGAAAAGCTATTTCAGGATCGGGGTTTTTCGGTGTCAATCATCTCATCCATTAGTTAGTAAATTCACCGACCCTGGTGCCAGCTAGATTTCTTTATCCCGTTCAATTTATTTGATTTATCGGTTTTGTTCCTGGTTTCGGCGAAAAGCCTAGAATTACGGACCGTGTCGCGTGGCTTTATTTCGTCGAACCCTTCCGCCGGCGTGGCCTCGTCTGGCCACGTGTCGTGAACATGTGCCTGGCGGCGCTGCGCCAGTGTTGGCCACACCCGCGCCGGTAATCGCCGCCGGCGCTGCAGCACGCCGCCGCGGTCGGCGCGGCTGCCGGCCGTCGGTAGAGCCGTCCTTGGCAAGACCTCGGTGTTCGCCGACGGGCACGTGCAATGCGCGGTACTCGCCAGGTGGAGAGTAGCTACTCAGCCGCGTTTGCTGGCTGACTCTCCCATGTTGCTCTATGTGGAAGGGCCAAGGCTGATGTCGGATGAGACGAGAGACCATCCGTGGCCTGACCCGTGTGTTGGAATCCAGCCGTTTAGTCGAGACTCGCCAGTACCACGATCTTCGAGGCGGTTGATCGGGTCGGCTCTGTCCGCAAACCATCACGGCACCCTTTTTCAGTGCCGTCTGGTGGTGGCAGACACCCTTACGACTCCACGGCGTGTATGCAGTGGAAAATCACTGCGCCTGCGTCCGCCCATTGTCCGCCAGGTGCAGACCCGTGATTTATTGAGCGACGCGCCCCCGGCAGCAGACGCCATGCATGCTATGCTGATGAGATGTGTTTAACTCAAACGACTTAAACGGCCGGGGGAGTGGGTCGTTAAACTGTTTCGGCTGCGTGCCTGACGTCTGGCTGCTCAGTCTTCGATGGCTGGGAGTGGCCAGCGCTGCCGAGCTGGGTCGGCATGTCCATTGTTTGGTTTGATTTCCGGCTCATGTTTTGCTCTCGGTGCCCCCGATTGCGATTCCTCGGAGTCTGATTACATCGGAGAGGTGTTGTGTTTGCAATGCGGAAATATCGGCCTGGCTGCGGCGCACCTGGCTACAGCTCGATCAGAGGGAACATACTGCAGGTGGCCGGCCCGGTGGCACGTATTTCATAGGCGAGCCACTCGGCCGCCCGTCCCCTTTCGTCTCAGCTCGGCGGTTTTCCTTGAACAGTCGTTTGGGCCGTGTGTCTGCCGTTAACCCGCGATCCACCCCTATAAACCCTGCTGCAGCGGCTGCGGCGGCGGCGGCGGCGGGGCCGGAGGCGGTGCCGGGTGCGTGAGGCCGCGGCGGCACGGGGTCACCGGCCGAACTGCCCCCAGGCAAGGCCAGCCACCGGCGCACCTCCTGCTCCGTCCGGCGCGGCCTTGTCTGGCCTGTCTCGCGGGCTCCCTCCCTCCGCGCCGCTGCTGACTGCTGGCCGGCCGACCGGCAGGACCGGTCTACGGGCTCCGCGCGGCGGGGCGCGGTCCGATGGGAGAGGATGAGTCACCCGCCGCTGACTCAGAGCGGTCGGAGCTCCACTCCCGGCCGCGTCGGATAGTCGCCGACGAGTCAGCGGCGCCGTCCGCAGCTGCGGGCGCTATGAGCTGTGAGCTGCGGGCGGCAGGTGCGGCTGCGGTGCAGGTACCGGCTGCGGTCGGCGGCCGGCCCGTCACCGCCGGCTGTCTGAGGGCCGGCCCGGCGCGTCATCCGGCGCAGTTTCACATAGTGGCGCCAGTCTGCCGCCGCTGCCTCGGGCATGGGCGTTATCACCCCACGGTCATAGCTGCTGGCCGTGCAGAATAGTGGTTAGATGCCTGCGAACTACCCACAGTGACTTGCACTGTCAGAATGCACGCCACAGTCGTAACCGTTTGAATTTCGAAGCGATCGACAGGTCAGCCAGTCTGAGCAAGTTTCCCGACATCGCGGCACCTGTGACGCACTCGCAGTCTTTTCACCGCGCTCTCAAGGGTCTGATAACGGTTGAATGAGCTCTCGTCGACATTCCTCAGAGCTGGCTGGCGGCATTGTTTCGCTATCTGACCTCCCACGTGCGGCGGTTGGCGGGAGGCCGGCCTCTCGGTCGGTCGTTGGTGGGAGGCCGGCCTCTCGGTCGGTCTATCCTCTCGACTGCTGGGACGGCCGGCCACGAGTCACTCGCGCGTTCCCTGTCACCAAGGGTCACTGTTCAGTCCCTGTCGGCGCTGTGTTAGCTATAGAGTAGCGACTCCTTTGATCTGATCTACGGCGACGTGTGGCGTGTCGCGACTGGCGGGCGCCGCGTTAGTGCGGGCGACTCAGGTCTCACAAATCGCCGCCAGTGATGTCCACCGCATATGACTGCCAGGGTAGCCTCTGCTGTCTCCAGGCGGGTCGGATGATCTGATCCGAGTGACGATGTCGGACAACACGAGTGCCTCGCTGCTGTCGTCACAGACTAGTCTGATAGACGTCCGATCTGGGCCACGGCGCCGAGTGGGACCGGTTCCGGCGACCTCAAGTGGGCCGCCGCTCCCACCGGCTGAGTCAGTGACTCAGAGGTCGGCCCGGTTCGCGGGGCTGCCGAGGGAATGTTGCAGGAATGGGACGGGAATTGGACTGGATTGGGTTAGAAATGGTCAGATTGTGAATGGGTGTAACGGCATGCATAGTACCGATGGCAATGGCAGCTGAGTGGATTGCTATATTTGGCAGGGTTCGGAGGGGCGACGGACGGTGCAATTTACTGGAGCAATTTGAGAGAGATTGAGAGAAAAGTCGCGCTGAGCTGATTGCGGATGTAAAGAACTGGGTGATTTTGGGAGAGAAAGCGATTTCCTCGGGCCGCAAATTACAATAAACGTCACGAATGTTTCTGCTGAGTTCGACTATTGTTTATCGTCCGTAAATCGACCAAATCGAGCTCACATTGGAGCCTGGATTCAACTTTAAACCGGTGCTGTGGCGGGAAGATCCCGGTACCCCGTCGGCCTGTAACACCGGTTCAGTCCTGTCCTTGGCACAGTTGTCACTAAACGGTGCAGCGGCGGCTGTCATCGGACTATTACGTCTTCCCCGCGTCTTGCAGCTTTGTGTGACAGGCTAATCAGATGTATCACAATCGTGGCACAGTGAATGGCTGACGCGGCTGGTCGGCCGATTTCCTCCGCTGTAGTCGGCACATTTTCTGTCGCCGGGGTATCTGAGGCGATATCTGAAGTCAGATATCTAGGTCTGCCGTTTTCGGTAACGGCGCTCGTAGAATGGATGTCCTTGGAGCTGAGCGATAGGACCTGAAGTGGCTGATGGCTTCGTGAGAGCTGGGTAATCCTCAAATTGTCCCGGGGGCGGGTCTGAACACGTGATGCATTTTATGACGGATGTTCATTCATTCTAGCACTCAAATACTCCCTTGATATCGTCTATCAGTGGATGTCGTTGTGATAATGATCGCAGGGGGACCGTTGCAATCAGGAATCCATTCAACGTAGCCACACCTTCGTCCTATCACCCCCTTATACTCGTACCTCCATTTTCTGGCGTGTAGGGTGTGTGTCGTTCTGGGACGACCTTGTCTTGACCCTGTCTTTGTTTTTACCCGAGCGTGGCATTTCGGCTGGTCGATCCGGTCTAGCCGCTGCCAGTCATCGACGCAGGCCGATATGGTCGATTGGATACCAGTGAGCACCTACCGACGAACGGACCGACCGACAGTGTCAGCGAGCGGCCCAGCGAAGGGCTTAACGACCTGGCTGGCGTTTGGCTTGTGAGCGCGCTTTGCGTGCTGTTTCGACCGGTTGACCTTTGAATTGATGACTTCTGACCATGCCTTTAATTCGTCACTGTTTTTGCACCTCCCTCCTCTGTATTATTGACCTTTTCCATTGATTGATCAATTAAGTTACGTAACTGCCTTCTCTCTAACCCGCCCGTGTTCCATTTTCATTTTACCGAAGTGCTGTATTTCACCCATTTCCCTCTTTTCCTGTGACTCGGCTATTTTTCTTGCTCTTTGTTTCACGGCTATTTTTCATACTTTCACACTTTTTGAAGTTTTCCTTGTCTCTTTTCGTGACTGCTGGCCACCGTCATGTCTCGTGACTCATGCTGTTTCTATTTTGCCGTTTTCCTCACTTCGTGATTCTCTGTCGCCGCCATGCTTTGTCGTCTACTTCGCCGTTGTCGGGTTCCCTGTTTGGTCGAATGTTTTCGAATGATCGTCGATGTCGAATGAATGAAGGCATCCGCCCGTCCGACCGCCCGTCTGTCCCTCCGCCGGTCCGTTCCTTAGTCCGTCACTTCGTCCGTTGGTCCGTCTGTTTGCCGACCCGTTGGCCTGTCGGTCGGTTGGGTCTGTTCGTCCGCTGGTTGGTCTGTCGTTCGGTCGTTCCGGGCTCGGTCAATGTGGCTCCTCGACCGCTTTCGGTCGGTTCTTCTGTCCGTTGGTCTATCCGTTGGTCGGCCTGTCGGTCCGTCGGTCCGTTGGTCGTTTGGTCGGTCCGGGCTCGGTCGATGTGGCTGCTCGGCCGGTGTCGGTCGGTGCACGGCCCGTCATTGACCGCGAGAGGTGGTGACGTCGGCAGCCGGCGGTTGTTGGTGATTAGCGGACCGACGCTGCTCGAGGGGCCGGCTCGGTGGAGGGCTGGAGCCGTTGCCAGCGCTAGGGCCGAGGCCAGCTCAGAGCCGTCGGGGTCGGCTCCAGTGCCTAACTCAAGTGATGTTGACCGGAGGATGAAAGCCGGTGGTGCCGTGTAGCTGACTGCGTCACATGTTAGCTGAGTTAACCGTTCGTTCTGGTCGTAGAAATCGACTGATGTCACGTCAGTCTCCTGGCGAGTAGCGGATAGATGTAAAGCGTCTAGTCAGCCGTTTGATTCGGACATTGTGCTCAGTGTCGATCTGTCTGAGCACTGGTGCAGATACCGGCTTATGAAACCCTACAGCCTCCGCTCGGAACTCTGCTCGTCTGACGAAACCCCTGCGTGCCTCCGTGCCTCCGCCTTGTCTGGGTCGGCAGTGACAGACGGCCTGGCTGTCTGCCTCTGTCTCGCCCTGCACGCGCTCCGCTCTGCGCCGCTTTCTCCCGTCTGCCGATCGGGGCCAGCGCCCGGCGCGTGCACGCAGCACGCGCCGCGGCCTTGGCTCGCAGACGGGGTGCCGATCGGCGGCGGAGGAGGACGGGAAAACGACGCTGCGTGCTGCATACAAACGGGTGCAATCTGGGGAGAGGAGAACTTGAGACGAGGGGAGGGCGACAAAGGATTGGTGGACGCGTCCGTTCGATTTTCAACTGCTCGAGAGAGTCGTACAAGCTGCGTGCCGGTCGGCAGGTCGTTTTGTCCGTTGGATCCGTTGATGATTTGCTATGTGTGAACTGTCGCTGTTTTGGCAAAACATCCAACACATTTTTCCAGTTGTGCATGGTTTCTAGTAAATCCAGCGAAAACACATGTCACGCTGATAGTGTGCTGTTTTCCGACAAAAGATCCTGTGCTAGAAACTGGCTAGTCACTTTCTACTTTAGAAATGCTCCTGAACCTTCTGACGCCCGTTGGGGTAATTCAGAGTGCATTGACCGCTTTCTTTCCCCCTGGCCTTGCTCAATGCTCACTTCCCATTTCCACTCTGCACGCGTGCCCCTTTCACCCCTAAATTGCGGCCTCGCGAGCCCACTCCCCCATCATGAGCCCCTGCAAACCGTCCTCCTTGCAAAGGGATGCTTCCTGTCCGTACTACGTATTGCACACGAGCACGAACCGCAATCGTCGCTGCAGTGTCCGTTGAGTCATTTATCGTCCACGATCTGATCCACTGCGCTCATTTTGGTCACTGCATACGACCATGACTATTCCGACGTCGATTTTTTCAACGAAATTGCTGTTCAATATAGAAAGCGTTTGGCCCTGGCATCTTTCAACCACGAAACAGTTTTTCCCTTTTCAAACACCTCACGACGGAGGTCCCCTCGACAGGGCTTCACTTCCGAGAAAGCTCAGCGCGGCCGGCTGGTGTCTGTCTGGCCCGGTAGCCGGAGGGCGCGTGCGCCGCCTCCGCCGCCGCCGCGGCCGGGGGCGATAGCCGGCCATTGACTGGGCGTCACGCGCCGTGCGCCGCTGCGTGTGCGTGCTGCGCACCCACGTGACCAGCGGCGGTTGGCAGCAGCCGCCGCCGCCGCCCGGGGCCGAGAGAGGGAGGACGGCGGTGACGACGCCCCTGAGGCGGCCTGCTGCCCGACCCGCTCGATAGTTTCAGGGCGCGGTTCGAAGGCGGCCTCGGCGACATTACGGGGAGGGGGCAGAGGTGTCGTAGACGTCGTTAGGTCGATGGTGGTCCAATGCGGGGCCAGCGTCCAATCGCTTCCTGGTCCTGTGTCATGAGGCACTGCGTCGGAGTTTGTTTGGTTGTCTGGCCGGCGAGGCCTCTCGACACACAGGTGTTCGGTACGGTGTATGTCCCCGTTACAGGCAGATGTTTGTCAGACGGTCGCCGTCTCACACTTGTCGGTCGTCGCCCCGGCCCGTCTGTCTGGCCGGCGGTGGTAGACGCTTCCGTATTGGGGACGGCAGACGCCACTGCCAGCCGGCTAGTTCGCGGTAATGGGTCAGACTATCCTGCGGTGCGGCGGTGACAGCCAGGATCGTGGGCCGCATACCGTCGGACCGATAATCTCGGTCCGTGGTCCCCCCCCCCTCCCCCCAGGTCCCCGTCCTGCCACTGTCCATGGTCCGTCTGGTGCCTACCCTCGCGGACCAGCCGACCTCCCGCCCGCTGTCCGCTGACCGCCGCCGCTTCCGTCCGCCCTTCGCCGAACCCTCTATCGCCCCCCCCCCCCCTCTCTTCCTGACCCGACCGCAGCCGGCGCCATCCCTTGAGCAGAGAACCAGGATCAGGACCCGGGGGGTCGGGGCCGCTGAATGGGATTAGCCGGCCAGTTCCGGCAGCGCCCGCCCGCTGGGAGCGCGGCGGCTGACGGCGGCCGGCCGGGCGGCGGGCTCCTCCCGGCTCCCGCCCCTGCCCTCACCCGCCCCCCGGCAGTGCGTCCGTCTGATGCAATGATCGGCACAGAAACCAGCTGCCCGGGTACCACGTGCGACGGCTGGAGCTGCTCTGCCGGCTACCAGACGGCTGCAGCTGCTGCCAGGCGGCTGTGGGGTGGCCGGGCGAATAGTACGGACAAGCACGCACGGTGGCTTCTGCGGAACCATTATCTGGCTACTCTATAATGCATAGGCTGGCCAGGATGTGGAGAATCTTGCGACGGTGGATCTGGAAATTCAGGGGGCTGCAATACGGAAGCATGAGATTAAATACCAGAAGTGAAGTCGGTTTGGCTGGTGTGAAACCGGCAGCTGGTTTCCGGGTGCACTGTGTTGGGGTGTTTCACGGTTCGATTTCAGAAACTGTCTGATCCGGGAAATCTGCCTGGTTCGCAGGACAACCGGTTTGAAAACCTCTCACGCCAGTTTATTACGACTGCCGGTGTCAATTTCGCCGTTTTCACGTCGTCCTCTGATTTGGGTTTTACGATGATGGTGACGGTCATGGCGCCTGGTTTCCAGACATTTTCCCTCCCCTCTGAAACCAGCGAAGTGCGGGGACGAGCTTGGTCCCGGGCCGTGGGATTGGGAATACTAGTCTAGTCCTTACGCCAGTCCGTGGGCACTGAACAGCCGCCGTGTACGTACGCAGTGTAGATCCACAGCGGCTGATTCATGAACCGAGCCCATCGGTTCAGCCACGCTCAGCTGGGCTCAGCCAGGCCTGCTCGTCTCTGATACGTCTCTCAGCGCGGCCCATGGTGCGACACAAATCTGTCAGAGGCAGACCGGAGAGAGCTTCCTCAGAGCGTCATGACGCCCCCGTGGCGCCCCTCGGACGCCCCCGTGGCGCCCCTCGGACGCCCACGGTAACGGATCTCCGCTCGGGCGCCCGCGCACAGATCGCTTACACAACTGAACATGGAATCTGTCTTGTAATGAGCTTTGCTGTCGCATCTGCGATGGAGAAACGTTATGCACAATGCGCAGTGACAGTTACTTTGGCCCGGCGACACCGTCCTATTTGGGTTCTCTACGTCGCTGGGTTCATGTATCGTGGGTTGTTGAGGTATGTATGTGTCTATTGGCGCCGCCAGAACCAAATTAGGTATGTGCGCCCCTGGTGCCCACAGAACTCAGTCATTGTGCGTGGGGTGGACTGCAGTTGTGAAGGGTGGCGGCTGATGTAACCCCTGTCCTGAGGCGCGGGATTATCGGAGGGTGCGTGAGTGGGGACAGGGGTCGGCGCCGCCGCGGGCGCAGGCCCGCGCCGTGTTTGTCTCGGCGGCTGCGCCGTGTTTGTCTGGGCTGCGCCTCGTCTGGTGACAGCGGCAGCTGGACGGCCACCTGACGTAACTGTTTGTGAGCCCGGTCTCCGGCGCACCGCGTATCTTCCAACCAACGCGACGTGTTTTAGCGAGAGAGGAGAGAATAACTCAGGGAGAGAGGGACAGTCGCCCAGGGTGGTCCAGCCACCCCTGGCGCCCGTGTTGTCTCAACCAACTTCAGAGCGGCTGTTTGCGATGTTTTAGAAAACACAGTAGCTAAACTCGCCAGAGTCGGGAAATGATTAATGGTCTATGTCTAGCTGTGGTTCGGGTTATAAATGCACGTCACTGGTAGAGCGTCATGAAGTCTGAGCTCTTGACCGTTTGATAGCTTCGTAGGTCACTTGTATCGGCTGTGTATGAACCCCGAACCCGTGTTCCGTTCAGTGGAATGCAGAGAGGACGGCCCACGGCCACCAGTCGGCGTAATTTCTGCGATCGGCTGTTATGACGCCGCCGCCGCCGCCGCTGTCTGGTCACCATGGTAACGGTAATCAGCCGTGTCGGACTGTGGACGCCGGAGCCGGTTCCCGGGAGCCGGACTGTCGGACTGTGGGCCCCCGGAAACCGCCAGGGCCCGGACGTCAGGGGCTCCTTGAGTGAGACCCTCCGCGGCTGCCCTCCATGGTAGCCATGGTCCGTCCCTTCCGTGTGTAGGTGGCACCACCGACGGAACCGAGGGCTGCAGAAAGCCATGTGCTGGCAGAGTAGGAATTGAGCAAGATTCTTCCAAAAAGTGTTGGATGCTGTTGAGGGTTATTAATGGTGGGATATTGTTGCTTCGTTTTCTTAGATGACTGGCGCAGCCACGGTGCACCCGTTAGTTCGACAGCGTTTTCTCTCCGTGTATGCGATGTAAATGCCGATTGAACCCGATGCGGTGCCGTTAGTTCTTGCCATTACACTTTCTGATTTATTTCCATCAAATGCAGAGACCAGTCGCCACTCGCCTAATACAGTGTCTCCTGCATGTATACATTGTGAACCGACGCTCGGACGGCGGAATTTGCATGCTGGCTGTTTTACCGGGACGAGCCGATGTCCGTTCTCCGGCTCGGACCGCCGCTCGTGAATCATGCACGGGCCGACCGCAGGGGCCGGTTTGGCAGCGTCCGGCAGCCCGGCGCCACGTCGGCGGTGGCCAGACGGGGTCCGCGCCTGTCGCCACCGATCTGAGGGCGATTTTCGCTTTTGTCGCCACCGCCGTGCAGGGGAGAGGCGGCCGTAGTCTGGCGAGGGTCCACGTGCCGGGCCGGGTCGCTGCCCGCCGAGCGCCGCGCTGCAGTCAGTTGGCGGTGACGCCACGGCTTCCGTGGTCAGCTATTTGTCTACCGGTCGGGACGGACAGGGCTTGGGGAGATGTAGATGGACCCGGCCGGACAGCACCTGAGTCCGGTGAGCCCGTCCGTTATGGTCACTGTGGCGCCGATGGTGCCGACTTTGGGCAGCGGACCGAACACCGTTATGGCACCGGCCGGGCTGAGACGGTACCGGTGTGGCCGATCCGAGTCGAGAGATCTCGTCTGTTAGGGTACCTATTTGTTATACCTCAGCGGAGGCGATTATACGGCCGCGCGGACCGCTGCCGCTGCGTCCCGCTGAATTATAAGCAGCGACTGGGGAAATGTCGGGTGACGGTGCGGTGCACGTTTTCCCCAGACATGCACGACGACCGTGAGTCAGAGAGCGGTAACATGACTCGTGATCTCGGGATGTTTCCTAGGTGAGGTTAGGTTGGGCGCCGCTGCTGCCACCTAGTGCAGACCCTGCCAACTACCCAGAGCTGTCTGTTCCCGCCCCGTCTGGCTGTCTGTGTTTGTAAGGGGCGGGCAGGTCCGTCGCCGATCTGATGCAACGAACGCCGTGGCCTTGTGGACCGCTGGCCGGCCCCAGACGGCCGAGTTGCAATGCAAACTGTCCTCGTTCCGAGCCGGCGGGCTGATCGTCGCCCCGTCTGCTCATGTCTGTCGGTCTGTCTGAGTATCTTGACTCAAGATTGAGATGACCCAGAAGCTGACCAAACACCGAATTGTCGGTCATGTCGCCTTAGCTTAGCTCTGAGCCTGGAAGAGGCGATACGCTGCTGATATTGCTGCGTTTACATGACCGGCCGTCACCTTGAACCGATTGGTCCTCTTCTTTGGCCTGTGGGCGTGACAGACGGCAAATAACGACCGTCCGACAGCGGCGCCCGTGTGTGTACCGTGTCTGACGCCGGCGTGAGTTTTTGTCATTGTTTACACCCACATATCTCAGATACTGCTGAGAAGCTGTAGAGTAGGCGACACATGTCTAGTTTTCTCCGTAATGTATCGGCGTCTGTGTTTGTAGCTACTGAGATCTGTTTTATGTGAACCTCTCAACTCGCCCATCTCTGTAGGATGCCTTCTTCCTGTGATCGCGGAACGATACTGACGGCGTGCTCTTCTTCTTTCCCTAGGTGAAGCAGCAGGCTGTGCCGGGAATCGACAACTCGTTCCTCGCCATGGACACCGAGAACGGCGTCGAGGTGGTGTGGAATGAGGTCAGTGCTTCCCGGGTCAGGTCAAGTCACGCGGTGGCATCCAGCTATTGATCTGCTCAAGTCTCTGGGAAGCTCCAGGGAGCAGTCTTTCTATTAGCGCTGTCTGAGTCATTGTGGAAAGGAGTAGGTAATTTTCTGAATTAAACTCAGGATTTGGTAGTTCCCGGCTGGCTGATCTCGATGCCTGCCGTCGACGGAAAGGTCCGGCTTTAGATATGAAAGCGCATTAATCAAATTGAAGCAACGTCTTTATCGAAATGAAGCGGGACGCCCTGGATTAGTGGGAAAATACCCCTTGGCGGAATCATGATTTCATCAACTGTAATAAATGAGTAGCTTGGGAACGTGCAGTCCCGATAAACATCACGGCTGTGTTATCGGAGACAGACTGTTATGCACACCATCCGTTGTGAGTCGTCTGACGCCGCGGCTGGTGTGAACGATGTCCTTCGACGGCAGAGGTGAATAGGGGACGGGGTGCGTGACTATGCACGTTGGTGTGAGCGCTGCTGCAGCGGCTGACGCAGGATGAAGGACACGGCGCAGTACACGAGCTGTGGCGGTGGTGGAGAGCCGAACTGGCCTCGACGAGATGGGGCTGAGGGCTGCACGGTCGGGGAGGGGGAAGCACGCGATACGAGGATGATGAAATGGGAAAGAGTGCGTTGCTGATGTAGTTCAGGATCAGCGTTTTATTGCGCGTATTGAGGTCGTGATACACCTTGTGTCGCTCGCTGACAACTATAAAGATATTTGTAATGCAAAATAGAATGAGATTTAAATGGGCAATAAAATGGGTACCCGTACCCGCGCTTATGAAGATTTATGCAATGTTTTTAATGTCAAGTCTGAAAGCCGAGAACGAAAGTTGTTCCTTTGAAGCGCGAAGCCGCTATCTATGATATCCATCACGTTGATGGCTATCTCATCCATCAGCATCACGTCATGGTCGCTACTCCGCGGTGGTTTCGCGCTCGACTGCAGTGATACATCGCTGACCGCTTGCCGCTCATCTGACGGAGACCGGCCAACGTCACCCCGTAAATCCCTGGGCGACCGCATGGCGCCGCGCCGCCGTCACCCCGCCATCGAGACTCACATCTCTGGCATTTCCCACTGGGTTTGTGGTTCTGCACAGTCGCGAGCTGGCATGGCGCTCGTCATACCCCGCTGGAGAGATGTTTGGCCTCGTGTTTGGTCCAGAGGTCGTCTGAGAGATTGTGGCTGTGTCCGACAACACGAGATTTGAGTCGGGTGGCGCCAGGCTGTCCGGCAAACCAACAACCCTACCAGGCGGCCAAACGCGCGAGCGCAGAAAGATGGGATCTGCGAGGGCCGCCCGACCGGCGCCGCCGTTAATTTGCCGCAGAATGGCGCCCGCTGAGAACTAAGACGTGCTGACAATCGATTGGAAGCTGTGTAAAGCCCCACGTTCGCAGACGGGACCGGCTGGCAACGGTCTTGATTCGGCGAACGGCTTTGCTGTGGCCAGATTAAGGTCGGAGCGCCTGGTCGGCCCCTGGGAACACGGCTGAGGTCAAGAAACCCTTCCCAGAGTGCCTGTGGCAGTGGTGGCTCGGTACGGGGATCTGGATGATCCGGGTCTGCCGCGGCTCGGTGGAAGTCAGCTTTTTAGGATGATAGTCCAGCTAGTTAGGTCTAACTAAGCCGGTAAGAAGGATGTTCGGACTTTGGCCATCATCCTATTAGGTGAGGATGTTTGAGTGAAGTGCCAATGGTTTTAGGTTATTTTTTTTATAGGTGGTTATCATAAACTATATAGACCTGCTGAATAGTTCGTTCATGTTGAGCATATTTGTAGGATTCATCATTACATTTGTCGGCCTGATTACGGCGTTAGCTGTGCCGGCTGTGTTTTATCAATGCCACAAGAATGAATGTCCCATAATGTCAAATCAATGTCACTTTTGACTGCAGCGACCTGCTAAATTCATCCTGGTCCGCTCCGAGTTTGGACCGTAGGCCAGTGAACGCTATGGCGCTGGCGTGCCTCCCAACCTGACCGTTGAGCTTGGCCGCCGTGGCGACGCCAGTTTTCACATTGAAAAACGATGGTCCGTTGCGTAAGCCGTCCGGCCGAAAATTCCGCGGTGCCACGCGACATGGCCCGCTGGCGACCTCTGCGACAGCACAGCCCAAAGGAGTGACAGGAGTGGCGACCCGCCTAGGCGACAGGGGCTCGACAGGGGCGCGACACTCAGTGACCCGCTCAGGCGATCGACAGAGGGTCAGGTGCGGCCGCGTCCCGTCCTGCGGCGCACCGGTCCCGGATCTGTCACGTTAGCCTCGAGCCGCGCTCCGAGAAACGGACCATTGTTCCCTGAGCGGTCCGTTAGCGGCGCCGTACTGTACCGGGGCGCGGCGCAGTACAGTTTTGGTGCATCTGGCCCAAAAATACAGTACGACACAGTGTTACAATACGGCACAGTATCACAGCACTGCACGCTATCACAGTGCGTCCGGCCACGCCATGCCGTCAATGAACTCTTCGTGGAGCTGGGGCGGTCTGAGGTGTTTGAGGGCCGTCATGTTCGTTGAGGCTGGGATGGATGTCAGGATTTGGTAGCTGAAAGCCATGTGGGAGGACAGTTGGATAATGGGGTGCATCCGGAATCGGCGTGAGTTACCGGGGGGCTGGCTGACTGGAGTTGATTGACAAGCTGTACGATGAGCTAACATTGGATCCAAGTGAACCAAATGCGTCTCGGATCTGTTGGTTTCCGAGCCGGAGGCTGGGGACTTGGGAGTCGTATCGCCGCGTTTCCTGTCGGCTCGGGCCGTTATTGGGAGCAGCTCTGGGCGATATTGCCGGTTCTGATATCGTTTCGATGGCCTTTTACGTCCCCCGGCCATCGGGCGCATCCATATTTCATGTCCTTGGGGCTGAGCCATCTCCTTTATTGGCGGCGGTGGTGAACACGGCGCGCGGAGCTCGGGGGGGGGGCACTCCTGTCTGATCGGCGGGGGGGGGCGCCGCGGCGCCCGTCAGGTCTGTGACGTCACCAAAGACTGATACGGTGCAGAGTTTCGAGAACCGTGCCGTGTCGGCCGACCGCCTCGTGCATCGCGCAAGTCACCGCCTGCCACTCCTACATCCCGCGATGTCTGGGGCACCGTAATGGGGTAACACGCCGACAACGGTCAAGCAAAATTCAAAAGGATGAGTGGAACTTTGCCTGTGTAAGTGTGGACTGACCTAGTGGAGTCTCCTGATCATTTCCCCGAGGAATTTAAATTAACCTAATGGCCTCATCCCTTAGGAACAGCTCCCAGGATCTGCCGGCCTCGAGCTGCGCCGTTCTGGAGAAGACGGGCACCCCCTAGGAGTGGCCACTGATCTCATTATGCCGAGTTGTTGCGCCGGCTCACCGGCCTTCTCAGAACGTCTGTGGATACGTGCGATGAATGATAACGCGATCCTGTGAAGGTCGTTATGCTGGCCTTTTGGGCTGCGGAGTGTAGTGCAAATGGGATGTGAAGGGCATGGGAAAAGGTTGTGTGGCATCTCATATTGCGCTCATTTGTATTCTGTTTGCCGATGCAGGGAACTATTAGTTTAGGGGCTGTTGAACAACAGGCTTACTGTTTTATCACTACCATACATATTCTCTACTTGCTTCTGGGGTTTCTGGTGCACCAGTAGCACGTAGCGAATACCACGTCTTGTTTTCTTGGTGCAGTCGCTACTCCTGCCGTTTCATCCAGTTTCATCTGTAGACGTTGGATATTAACACATCTCTCTATGTCAACAGGTTCGGTTCTCGGAGAACAAGAACCGCAAGAAGTACATGGCGCGCATCTCGGCCATCTTCGACAGCCTTCAGTCCATCGACCACCCCAACATCGTCGGCTTCCACAAGTACTGGTTCGACCAGCCAGACAAGAGCGACAAGCCTCGGGTAAGTCAGGGACGAGTTCGGGGATGTGGACGTGAATAGAGATGCAACAAGAGCAACAAGCCTCCTGTAAGTGTTATGGACACTGGGAGGCTGATGGATTAGAGAGAGGTTTGATAACTAGCGACATGCTTTTAAAGAGTGAGGAACGAGCTCTGGGACGAGGAGAAGGGAGGTGCCTGACCCATTCGACGTCGTGCAGGGAGAGTTGGTTCTCCCCGGGATAGGGTGGCTGAGATTCCATGGAAGATACGCCCGGTTAGCTACGTGACGGTTGATGATGTGATCCTCCGCGAAAGGCTGCGGCATGGTTCGATTTCTGGGTAGGCGGCCCGACTGGACGGTGGAGCCGGCTCGTCGATATGCGGCGGGCTTGCGTGATGCAAGATCGTGCGCCTGCATTTTGTGGAAGTGGTAAGCATATGGGCGTTTAGTGGCGGGCGGATGGCCTTCCTGCGGTCAGATGTGGCGCCGGCCAGTCGTCTGCCCGAGGCTGGCCAATCTACCCGCGACGGCCGCGGTGGTTCAGAGGCTTTGTAACGCCGGGCTGGTTCGAGCTTTGACGTCGCCTTCACTTTGCGACGCACGTGTCTCGGGGCGTGCTGCTAGGCTCACGCGCTCTGGAGCGTTACGCCATTGCTAAGTGGTGGAGGCGGCGGCGAAAGCACAGCAATGGTTCCGCAGCCCGTGGCATTCATGGGTCTGTTTGCAGACGACACGGGCCGACGATCTCCTGCGCGACTGCCACAAATGTAGGGTTTTCGTGAATGTGACCTCGCGGTACCGTGTCGGACACTGTGTAGTCAGGGAACGTCGCTGAACTTTTCACCAAGCACGCTGGTTATGTTGTTTTCCCAAGCGAAGCGCAGCAAACTTGTGGCAAGAAATGGGACGAGCGGCAGCCCTTGGACTTTCTTCATAATGTGGCGTGTGTTTGCCGCACGCTGCTGTTACCTGTCTGACGGTATCTACGCCACCCCACGAAGCCTCCATCGTCCTCCCCTGGCGACAGTGGGGCCCATCCCAGGAAATGGTCCCACACACTGCTACCGAGAACGTGTCACGTGCTAGCGCGTGACCCGGCATCCGGAGAGGTTCGCGGAGTCTGCGAACACACCCCTGTATGGGACCTCGGGAACCTGGCCGCTGAAGTTGCTGTATTCATCTTCGGGACTTGATAATACCCTGGGGCGGTTGCTGTTTGAGATAGTGCGCTGGGCTATCTCTGGCTCCTGGCGGTGCCCCCGGCTGGTGCCCGGGTTAGATTAAACCGTCCGCCGGGGCGCGGGGAGCGGCATCCTGTTATTGATCGGCAGGGTCGGGTGGACGGGTTCTGTCCGGTTCGACCGCGATCACCGATCACCACGGTGCGTTCTGCGTGTGACAGAGCCGGGCCGCTGCGTTGGAGGGATGTTTGCCGACGCGGCGGGCTCATGTGTTCCCCGGCGGCCCTGTTGGTACGGTCGGTGACCTGGATTGGACGGCCGTATCTCTGGGGCGCACCGCCGGCCGCCGACAGCGGAGTCGGCACGCGAGGCCCGTTTGTCTCCGCCTCCGCTGAGCGAAGGGACAGCTCTGCGACAGGCTCTGGTTAGGGAGGTTCGTTAAACCGGTCCAGGCTGGGTGGACCGGTTCAACGAACCTCCAGGCTGGGTGGCACCGGTCCAGGCTGGGTGGTGGCACAAGTCGCACAAACTCCTTTCACTCTCATGCCGAGGAGGACGTCTGCCTGTGACGAGGAAACCGGGACCTAAAAGTGCATTCAGGTGTGATATTACATAACATTATAAATGAGCGGCTAAAAGTTGGCGGGCTAATGTAGGTTTATGTAACTAACAGCGTAGTTGCTGTTCAGATATGCCGGTTTCTCGTTCGGTGTATCTCGGACGACAAGTTCGCACTACCACTGGTCTGCATATGGTCCCGTATCGGTGCCAGTCCCGCTCCCTGCAAGCCGAGCCGTCTGTATACTCTCAATGCACTGCGACATATGGTCTGGGCGTTTCTGTTTATTGTGTGTCTGTCTGCCGGTGGAGTGCAGGGTATATTGGTGGAGTGGACAGAGGTGTTATAAGATGGCTTCTGATCGGTGACCTCTCGCCGCCCCCGGCCCCGCCCTAGCCTCTCTGCCGCCTATCCTCTGCCGACCCCTCCTCCGACCCCGTCCCGCCGGCTGTCTAGACTGACGATCACGCCCGCTGGCGCCCACGGCTGGCCTGCAGACCGTGTGGTCGATTGGCTGCGATGGTGTTTGTCGATGCTCGGGGCACTGAGTAAATGAGCACACCGCGTCTAGTTACACAGACCGGGTGACGTGTGATGAGCTGCCTCATGGGACGGGACGGGTACTTGATCGGCACTTCAACTTTGATCCTGTCCGATGGGGCTTGATTCGGGAGCGTCCACGGTGATTACCACTGATAACGTAAACCACTGTCTGTCAACTAGTTAGACTGCACCCCAGTCATCTACTGACCTATTATAGATAGGATCGACCGGTGACCCCTGCACATAAAGACGGCTTTGAATGTCTACCTACCTCACGCGAGTCAGCGCGTTGCTACCGAACATTCCCTGACAGATAGCGGCTGGCAGAGAGGTGGCACGGTGACCTTTCACGAACCGCGTCCGTGTCTCGGCTAACCTCTGACCCCTTGTGCCCGCCGGCGTTTGACCTGTGACGTCACCTCAGAGGGGTGACTGGGTGACGTCTGTTCCACCTACAGCGATACCGAAGTTAGCTCTCAGTGCTGTGCAGTGTGCATATCACCCTAACTAGTGACGTCATCATTTGTAGGACGAAACGCTTGAAACGGGAGTGATTTGTTGATTAGCAGTGGCTGTTTCGAACATATCGTGGCTCATGTCTTGTTTAGTCAACCTGAACTGAATTGGTTGAATCAGCAGCTTTCTCGAGAAGATGTCTACAAACGACACGCTAAATGTGATTACAGTATTCGTGTTAAGCAGGGCTGCGGAGTCGATGGATTTTCGGCGACTCCGACTCCGACTCCGACTCCGGCTTTCAAAAACCAGCTCCGACTCCGAATCCGACTCCGGGCAGAATTGTCGACTCCGACCGACTCCAACTCCCGACTCCGACTCCGCAGACCTAGCAGGGCTGCGGAGTCGACAGATTTTCGGTGACTCCGACTCCGACTCCGGCTCGGGTTTCTAAAATCGACTCCGACTCCGACTCCGACTCCGGTCACAACTGTCGACTCCGACCGACTCCGACTCCGACTCCGACTCCGACTCCGCAGCCCTGGTGTTAAGTGTCACCAATGTTGTTATAGCCACTGCTACTGCGATGGCACAATTCCAGGGGCAACATTGTGAAAATGAGATGTGGGCCGCTTCGAATTGTCGCGCCGAGCTGGTGTATAAACAGGGCTATAAATAGTTCTCCCCAAATTGCGCCGTGCATTATGCTAACCGTATAATGGGCCTTACCCACTTGAGATGTTCGTCCCAAGTGCCGAACAACTTGCGACAGATCTCTTGACGTCACAAAATGCAAATACGAACGTGACGTCACATTTTACCGGGTCAGATTTGCGTTGGAGTGGGTACATGTAACGTCAAAAAAGTTTCAAAAAGAATGGATATAACGTCACTGAGTGCGTTGTTGACGCGATAGAACGGAGTCGTATCCTGCAACGTCAGCGAGATGTCAGTTTTCCCGCCACAGGTGTTTTCGCAGCCGGAGACGACCGGTCTGTGACGTCAACGGGATGCCACGCCCTGTCTCGCAGTCGCGTGACGTGACGCTGTTGTGTGACGTGGTATGATGTGGTTTGACGTTCGGCGCTGACAGTGACACCGACAGGGAGGGACCGGCCGGGTTATGGGAGATTTGATGGGTGGTGGATGGGGTGTCCGGGAGCGTTTGACCCGGAACAGTGGCACGACACGACGGCACTCTGAAATGAACGATGGTCGTTCTTGTGGCCTGGATGTGGGACTATTCCGCGCCGCGATCCGACAGTCGGACTCGGCTAGCGGCCCATTGGGGTCAGCCAGCTCGGGCCCAATGCCTTCCTCAATTCGTGAATGTCAGTCGCAGCGAGCGGGGATAGTCCAGCGCCGTGGTCTGGGTTTTATTCCGGAGATTTAACCTTCGTCCTAGGCCGCTGGTAATTTATCAGCGAGAGAGAGCGTTCAATGGTGCACGGCCAGTCTGTGATTGCTGCGGGGAAAGAAATGACTGGACCCGATTCCGAAGGCAGTCTTTCTGGTGCGACCAAACCCAATCCAGGGGCGTGGAAGTGACCCTGAAGTGGGCGCCTGAGCATGTCGAGAAATTCTATATTTATTGTCTTTTGTTTTGGGTGTCTGTGACAGGCATTACACGGAAACTATAACGTCAGGCTGTTTTTTCGTTGGTACGATCATCTGTAAGAGTCGGGTAATCTCCACATAATATGTCCGTTCCTGTTCCATTCACTGCGTTCAGACCATTCATTTCACTGTTCATTCGAGTGTTGCCAGTGCGTATTTCATTCATTCGTTCATTCATTGATATCTGCGCCATGTTCTATCGTGTCAGCGCCGGCAGTATGTGGATTTTAAGTGACAGCGCCTGAGCCGCCAATATCTGTTCCTTCGCTTCCAATATCTGTTCCTCCGTAGTCTCCCCTCCCCAGCTGGCCGGCTATAAATCCTTCCTGGTATCACTACGTCGCGCGGTGACCTGGCAGGCGCTGTCCCCGGATATTGTTCGACTGAAACGGCCGCTCGGATATTTCGGGTCGGTCTCCCGCAGACGACAGACCCCTCGCCGTCCGTCGGATGACCCGTCTGACCCTAGCGCGGGGGTCGGTCGGCCCGGCGGCTACTGGCCTGGTTGGACCTCTCGCTCGAACAGCGTCGCCCCGGGCGGAAGAAAGCCTCGACTGGTCGTGTGTGACCCACCCCCTCAGTCTCTCTCTCCAGTGCCCCCTGTTGCCGCTGCTGCTCTTTGGGTGACCGGGCCCTGCGGTCAGCGGGGTCAGTGAATTAGGAGCGGTCGCCAGTTGGTCTGATGAGGTCCCCAGAAGGCGATTTAGTTGTCCGTCGGGCTGAATTTGTGCCGGTGGTGACCGGTCGTCGGACGGAGGACGGTTCAATTCACGGCCTCGGTGGACTGGGTGTGGCTCGTACGGCATTGATCTAGGCATGGCTGTTAGGTTGGAACTGTTTGTTGTTGTTTTACAGAGTATGACGAACGTCTAACCGAAGACTCTGCTTCTGAAAGTTAGCACTTTGAAGCTCGCCTGATGAGGTTTTTACGGCTTTGCTGACGTCACTAAGCTGTTGTTTATTTCCGATGCATCGATCACTCGCTCTCAAACTTTTACAAGCTTCCTCGTCATTATTCTTCCACACCACGCGACTATCCACAAACCTCCAATTCCATCCTCAGAGGGAGTCTGAAAGCCTCCTGACCTGGCCCCATCGAGCTCTCTGCAAATCATCCCCGTCTGCCCCGCGTGACCCTGGGGGCCGCCCTGTTCTCTACGACCTGTCTGGGCCCCATTGGTGACTGATGGCGCCACAGAGCCTTGATGAGACTGCTAAGTGACGAACACGGTCTAAGGCGTGTCGGGTCGTTACTGAGGCCCTCACAGAGGGACCTCTCTCCACGCTAGGGACAGGGAGGGACGGACTCGGTCACCCCTTGTTGGTAGCTCATCAGCCTTTGCAATGTATCACTGCGCGCCGGCATGGTTTATATGTATCAACATTCTCAGTCGAAAAGGGTCGTGTGACGTACTTAATGCGACCATTTGATGACGATTGAACCGTAATCGATAACAGATAATCCGCCGGCTCGGTCCCAATGTCGGAATTAGTAGAACGCGTGCCTGTCGCGTCTGAGGAGATGGAGCGTCCACATCGTGTCATCTCTGTATGTGTACGATAGACTGAGGATTTGATGAGGCTCGCCGGCCACCAGAGGCGTTTTTCGTGGACCGTCTAATATCTGTGCGTCGCGCCTCGTTCGTGCTCCATCGACCGGGCCGATATGGGCCGGCGCGCAGTTGACACGACCTCTGACCTATCCCCCGGGGCAAACAGTATACAGAGCGGCACGCGGTGCGGTCGTGCGACGCAGGTGCCCGATGAGGCCGTGCTAGTTCATCGAACTCGGCATGAGAACGCCGAGCGTCTGGTTGGGTCTATTATAGCCTTACGTCGGCTCCATGATAAGGCTGAGGTCGGCGGAGCGATTCCGGGTGTGATGTGACATCGGGCGATTTGTGTGTCCAGCGGCGGTGGGCGCGTCTGTTGGTGTTGGCCCGACCCGGCCCGGCCGGCCAGTGACACGTGCCGCCCCAACACGCCGCGCCGCAGGTAGCGATTGATGGCCAGACGGGTGCCCTGTGACACACCGAGGCGCAGGTCGGTCCGGCCAGCGACCAGTGGAAGGGAGTGCCGCCCGTCCAGCCGCGCCCTTAACTGCTCTGCAGGAGAAGGAGGGGAGGATGGACCGCCGGACTGGCCACCTAAGCGGTTCCGCATTGCAGAGCCGACGGCGCGCCGCCCACCCAGTTCGCTGACAGTGGGAAAGGGCGGGGGAGTATGTTGAACGGAGGAGCTGAACGCAAAGGGAAGAGAATGGGGTGGCGCTTAATGACTGAAATGTTATTGTATAGATAACAGTAGAACAGTTCTACTTAGATAGATAACAGTTCTACTGTTATCTATGATTATTATAAATGTTATTGTTATGTGGTATGTTGTTGCTGTTATCCGTGTGGTCGGCCATTTCTCAGGGATGTGGCTCGTCTGTTATTTGTTTTTAATAATTTTTCTGGAATGCTTCTTATTTTAAAATTTAATTCAGCAACGTGTTTGGCTTACGGTAGAATTACATCATGCAGCTTCATGGATGAGTTTATACCAAACTGTCTGGTCGCTATCTGTGTCTCTTTTGCCCGCACTGTCAGACATTGTCTTCTACTGGCCACTGGGCCTTTAGCTAACCGTCCTCTCCCCGTTTTCAGGTCAACTTCATCACCGAGTACATGTCGTCCGGCTCGATGAAACACTTCCTGAAGCGGACGCGCGTCTCCAAGAAGAAGATGGCGATCGACTCTTGGCGTCGCTGGTGTCGCCAGGTGTTGTGGGCGCTCAGGTAAGAAGGACGCCGCGAGGCAGGCGCCCGGCGTGGCCGGGGCGCCCCTAGGGGCGTCGGGGGGGGGGGGGTGTTCGCCGCGTGCGCCCTCTGATCTCCTGTTCAGGCAGGTGGGGTGTTCGTGTCCCAACCGCCGCTCGGGAAGCCGAGAGAAGACGAGCAAGAGCTGAGGATGTGGCCGGCCAAGCGGCGGGAGAAGCGCTGACCGCTCGCCGGCACCGCGAACAGGACGAAGGTCGGGCGAAGACGAGCCGAAGAGACGGAGCTGCTCGCTGCGCGGCGCGCCGCCGCGGCCCGGCCGAGCCGGCGTCGCGGGTCGCGCGCCCCTGTGACACCACCTGGCCTCTGTTTCAGTTACTTCCATTCGAGCTCGCCGCCCATCATTCACGGCAACCTTACCTGTGATTCAATGTTCATTCAACACAACGGCCTGCTGAAGATCGCTTCAGGTACAGTGCCCGTTCGGGGGTGCGCGGGCGCCGGCGCACGCGCGCGGCCGGCCACCGGCGCCGCGCCCGTGCGCCGCGTGTCCCGCCGGGGAGCCTAGTGATAAGGTGTCTCTGGCCGGAGGCCCGCGGGCCCGGCGCGCGCCACGCGCAGACGCTGACCGGCCGTCTGTGTTACAGCGGCTCCCGATGTCATCCACCAGCACGTGAAGACCGTGCAGCCCGGCCAGCTGCTCAAGAACGCCCACTTCGTGGCGCCCGAGGAGGTGACGCGGACGGCCGGTGAGTCGGGGAGGGGGTCTAGACAACCAGTCCAATCGGCAATCGGTATGGATGGCAGGTAAGGTGGGCGGTGGCTGAGAAAAATGGGCAAATTGGTACAGAAGAGATTATTTTGGGCTCTGGAGACTGGTTTCAGTAGAAAAGAACAGCACACTGGCTGTCGCGAGAAGTTTGTTATGCATTACCGCCTGAGGGAACTCAGAACTGGCATCCCTCTGGTGTCTCATTTCCGACGGTTCAACTAATTAAAGAGAGTGAGCTCTGATCTTCGGCACCGAAATGGCCTCGAGCTTAGTCGGCTTGTGGAGACACGATCGAACAACGCGGAAGCGGTATTGTAGAACATGGGTCAGGAATGACCGCCATGCGTCGAGGCTGCCCTACTGGGCGTGACGGGTGTGCGGCTGGGAGAGGTCGAATATCGCGGGTTTCGCCGGAAATGACTCACTGATTCAGGAAGTCTATTCATGACGATCTAGTCTTTTGGTACGTGGGAAATTTAGATATCGCTCTGGAAAAAAGTGCTGGAAGTGGATGTGTTTTATCGCGCTCAAATAGACCTTCTGATGGGCAATCAAACGGTGCATGGTTTAATGGCGTCTGGTCCGAAATGGAGCACTAAGCTGGAGACAGCTTCCCTGACCTTAGCTAATGGGGCGGAATATCGAACCAACACCGTGCATATTTAATAGTTCGTGGAGCTGGGCTCTGATTAAGAGGTCTAGACAGAAGAAAGTTAGAGCTGCTATCAGTCACGCATCAGTTAATGCCTCCATGTAACAGCGAAGCGGCCCTACCCAAATCGGTCCAGCACTATTCGTTGCCGTTTTCTATTTATGCCGCAAGAAAAAAAAACTTAAGCCGAAAATATGCGCAAAATGTTATCAGAAGACCAGTGCAAAGCTCATGTTTGACATATTTTCCCGATGAGCTCCGATTCGGTACTATTACATCATACATTCAAAGATGCAAAAAATTATCAGTTCCTGCCCGTCCTGGAGCTTAAAGCCTCAATCAGGAACCCGTCACCGCCGTTGGAATGGAGCGACTTTCCTGGAACGGAGCACGTGGTGCGAGTCTCGACAGTGGCCGTCCGGGTTCAGGACCTACCTTTTTTGCCGGCGCCGACAGCCAGTGTCACGAACAGGGCTCTATTTAGCCGGCACGGAATCGGCGGGTCGATCCGAAGACGGCCGTAAAAACTGCTGTCCCGCATACCAGCCGCAGTCACGAATGTCACAGGCTCAGGGGGGACGGGGGGGGGGCACTCCCGGATGTTTGGTGCGCGCGTCCCCGTCTGTCGACCGGGTGACGATGGAGTCCCACACAGGTCGGGCTGTGGTCAGAGTGACCCCCTGGCCACTGAGGGGCACCGTGGGGCAGTGGGCGGCACCCCAAACAAAGCCTTCCAGCAGTCTCCCCTCCTCCTCCCCCCCCCCCCCCAACAACAACAACAGCGCCCCTGGGTGGGATGTTTGAGAAGTGCGCAGGAGTGCAGGGGGTAACGGGCGGCGATGCGGCCAACTGGCGTGGACGATTTTCGAGAACACACGCTACCGAGAAATGACGTGATAGATTTGTGATGCATCAATCATGTAATCGGCTGGTATGTGTCGTTGAATGTTGTTTGGCTTGTCGTGAGCTGCATGCCTGCGACTGGTCAGAGTTCGAAGACTTCTGAAAGTCACGTCATCCAAGCCATACCCAAGCATTCGTAGTACCCGTCTTGCGAGCTTTGTAATTTCCCAGCGACATTTTGCCGTGCGTGAATCGTGATTCTTACGCCTAATCACATACTATGTTCGGTTTAACGAGCACGGTATTTTATCATCGCTGGATTTTCCGCCGCCAATGCGAACCGACTTACCATAGCACCTTGCTTTTTCAGCGAGATTTGGCCAGTGACCTCTGCATCGAGACCAGTGTCGCTGCTGGCAGGGAACCCGTGACCCCTGCCCTGGGACCCATGACCTCGCTGACCGAGGACCCGCGAACCCTGACCCTTGACATAATAGCTATGTGGCACTGGCCACCGAGCATCTGCCGCGTTCTCTGGCGATCAGGGGCGCCGGAGATTACCCTGCTGTTTCCGATAACAGTTACATATGTGGCGCAGTTGTGACCATCAGCTATTGCGGGAAGCGTATGCCGGTTGTCGAGCACGTGGGCGAACACGCGGGCGTGGTGGAATGCTAGATTACAGGGGCTGATAAGAGCGTCGGCGGCTTTTACTTGTTTTTCTAGATGAAATACTGATAAAAATAGTCCGTTCTCAAGTGTTGGAACGCTTTTTCTTCACCGCGTGAAGTAAACGTATTGTGGTGTGTAAAAAAGCCGGTTCAAACCGCTACATTGGTACTCTCAGTAAAACATGGCATCAGACTTTGATGATAAACACAAGTTCATAATGTATTTCATGGTTTTTAGATGTCAAAACAAGCTTGTAACAGGAAGTTCTCTGTGATCGTGTTTATGTGTCGACAGTCGAACTCGACACCCTTTCCTCTACAGATCCACTCCCCGCCGAACTAATCTGCGACCTATCTAACTGTCCCCCCGCGTGTCCATTCGCAGTTGACGAGCGGAGAAGCAAGTCGGACATCTACTCGTTCGGCATGTGCGCGCTGGAGATCGCAGCGCTTGAGATCCAGGGCAACGGGGACTCAGGCACCCCGGTGAGGAGCGACGCGCCGCGGAGAGAGGAGAGGAGGGAGAGACAGAGGGGCGGAGTGGCGCAGTTTGGGGCCCCTCTAGGCCCCCGTGCCGAGACGCTGATGAGACGTGTGGAGCGGGCTGTCACTATGTTACTTGGCCTCGGGGCGGGCTGCTGTATCCGGTAGAAACTAGACTGAACTGGTCTGAGCTGGCAGAGCCGAGGGGCAGAGGTCCACCGAGGTGGCGGGTTCACATTCAATTGGCCAGCACGGAAGTAGTTCACTTGCCCTGAGAATCATCGAAGGTTTCATGCTTTTACCCTCACTGTGCAAGTCCAGCTTCATCTAGGTTCAAGATGCATTCCTTGCGGGACTTGTGAAATCGTTTCTGGATAGTACGATACACAATGATAAATAAGAATGAAGACCGGTAAACCAAAGGTTGTCTATGCCAGGATTTGAACCCACAACATCGCGTTGATATTCCAGGTGACCAAGGAGAACATCGAGAACACGATCGAGAGTCTGGAGAACGAGGAGCAGAAGGACTTTATCCGGGCGTGCCTGCGTCCCGACCCTGAGCAGCGGCCGACGGCGCGCCAGCTGCTCTTCCACCCAGTCATGTTCGAGGTGCCCTCGCTCAAACTGCTCGCCGCACACGCCGTCGTCAATGACCCCAGTGAGTGGGGAGAGGGAAGGAGAGGGGCTGGACGATCAACTTCGGGAGGTGGGTGAGTTTTTTAGAAGCCGGATGGTGTCACTGATACTCCAGTGAAGATATGGAGAATTTTGGAATCTTCCCCTACGTGTCGAGTGGCGTCTTGGCCAAGAGTGGCTGGTTGAGGGTGCTGGGGCTAGACGCAGCAGTATGTAGGTCCCGCCCCTTCTCCTGAATAACCCGGTCGGTGGATTGGTCCTCCAGCCTGTCCCGTGTTCGTGATGGGCTGTTTTTTTACGGTTGACGCACCCGGCTCCGGCGGCAGACATCGATCGATTATTGGTGACCCGGTCACCCGGCGCCGGCCACCAGCGGTCGATTTGACCGCGGCATGGTGGTGAACTAGTGATGTCCGTCCCGACGGACAGATGGCAGTAGCATCGTCAGAATGGATTCCGCCTCTGGTGGCCGCTCCGCAGGATCGACAAGTTTTTGCCAGTCCATTGATTAATGGCGGTCAGAGTGAGCGCCGTCTATATCTGTGTCCCCATCTGATCATACGAGTAGATTCCCAAAAGTACTGATTTACAGCAGAGTGCCGAGCCGGTAATAATAGAGCCGCTCGCTGCTGTCTGCAGCCCGCGCTCTTTGCGTGATCGGCTGCCCATAACTATTTCACTCGCCAATTTGCTGGCCACACTGCATCCATTCCAAGATAATGACCCACGCTGGCTGCTATATCTGTACCCGTCGTGAGCAGACTGCCACCAATGCCGGTGTTATTTCTGGCCTGACCTCGCGTGGGGAAACGACCCGTGACGCCGTTCCCCGTGTCGTTATAACTCGGAACGTCACGCAGTGTCATCATGACATTATTGTTGGCTCCATTTCGTGACGATTTATTTCTCTCCCCTGCAGACATCAGTCCCGAGGATGCTGAGGTGTACTGTAACCTCAGTCCTGACCTGGTCATTGCCGAGATGCGGCACGAGGGTCAGGAGCCGACCCAGCTGCGGGTGCAGGACGTCACCTCCGCCGAGAACATCGGCAAATTCGTCGAGGACGTCCGGTGAGTGGTGGAGAGAGCAGTGAGGGACGGGGAGAGCGGTGGGAGGTTGGGTTGGACGAGGACGGAGCGGGATGGAAGCGGTTGGCTAAAGAGATTCGGCGAGTTTGGTGATCCCACAAATGCAGGAATCCAAGAATGGGGGCCTGAAGCGAGGAAGGAACGGTCGCCTGTGTATTATTGATATTCTTGTGATCAGTCATTGAGGAACCCTGTGTGAGGAATGTACAGAAAGGAATGTGGTGCCTAGTGCCTAGTTACCGTTGGTTCTGAGCTGTTGCCCGTGTATTGACCTTACCGCTACCTCCCCCTGCCGGACGTGTCACCCAGACCGGGTGTCTCTCCCGGTCCGTACCTTACCTCGCTGACTTCCCTCTCCCCTCTCTAGGGTCGGTATCTACCCGCTGACGGCGTACGCGCCGCCGGCGCCGCCGCCCATCAGTCAGGTGCGGGCCGCCAGTCCGGACACCATCGAGTCCGTGCACTCGGACACGCCCGAGCCGTGCGAACGAGAGGGACGCAAGGTAGTCACCATGATGTGCGAGGTCAAGTCGGACCCGGCGTTGGACGCCAGTCTCACGGTGAGAGACGGGCGGAGAGAGAGAGGGGAGGGGGCGGCTGACGAGAGCTGTTTTCAGGTGACATTCTGCAGGAGGAATGGAGGGAGGGGGCGGGGGATACCGGGGAAGGTTGTGGATACGGTGGTCGGTGCATGGCTCAAAGATACCGTAGCAGCTTCTTTGATCTGATTTTGTTGTGCGCCGGCTCACGCCAAAATATTTTCCTTCTTTGCTTTGAACTACCAGACACTTTTGCAACTTATTTTCATCGTGTCTCTGTGGACTGTGCTGCGCCCTTTCTTGTTGAACGTGATGATTTCAGTTGGCGCTGGCTCGCCGATGGCTTGTCTTTCTCTTTCTGTTGCGTATACACGGTTCGCGCTGTGTCCGGTTCTCACTCACTTTGATGCGCTTTTGTTGCATACATGTCGCGCCTAATCAATGTTAGAGTATCAACTCGTCGGATTACGATACTGCTAGGAGCGGGACATGAAAGTCTGATCGATATTGAGTGTCTCCGAACGGTTCGGCAGTGTGCCGGTCACTGGTTTCACTCGGCGGCCTTTCGAGCCGGCCCCTCAGCCTCCCTCAGAGCGATTGTGTCATTAAGGCGGCCGCTGCCGAACCGTCGAGCTAATCTTGATATTGCTGATGATGTATTTCATTTCCAGCTTCATTTCGAATTTCCCCTGTGAATTCGATCCCACATTCAGTTCTAGTTGTTTCTTTCCAGTTCTTATTTTTGGTTCAGTTTCATTTGGAACGGCAGAATGGTTTTACCTTTGGTAATTTGCCCGCCATTTGAAGCTATCATCCATAGGTTTTCGAGTTAAAGGCTTCAATAGTGTCTGGTCACCAAGATTCCTGCATTCGTAAAACATTTCAAATCCAGACTGCCAGTTTGCCAACGCCGCTTCATTGGTGTCCTACTTGCTGTGAATCTGCATACCATGAGCTGCTGCCCAGCCCCAGTGTCTCGAGTCTGCTGCCTTTTCTACCTCACAGAAAACGCCAAGCGTGACTTGCGGGCGCATAATACAGCTGTTCGCAAACCGATCATCTACTCAACCCGTGTGTTTGCCCACCTGATGTCCCCTTTGCCGTTCTGTCTTCCCTTTTGCTAGCCCCCCCCCCCCCCTGCAGTTCGCCCCTCTCCGCTCCATATTCTAACCCCCCACCCCCTCCCTACAGTTCGCCTCTCTCCGTCCCATATTCTACCCCCCCCCCCTACAGTTCGCCCCTCTCTGTCCCATATTCTAATCCTCCCCCCCCCCCTGCAGTTCGCCCCTCTCCGCACCATATTCTGACCGCGCCTCACTACCCCCGCAGCTGGTACTGTTCCTGCGGCTGGACGACAAGACCAACCGGCAGTTGTCGTGCCGACTGGCCCCGGACGACTCGGGCTCCCTGCTGACTGAGGAGCTGGTCCGGCACGGGCTCGTCAACGAGGTGAGACACGGAGCGCCAGGATCATCACTGGGGAGAGGAGGGGTAGCTGGGGGTGATTGCATTCCTAATAAGGTGATTGAAGGCGCCAGGGTTTAGGTTTTATGTTGAAATGAAAGTCGTGATTTTTATTTTTAGTTGGTTTTGTGCGGCCTCCTCCTTACTTTTCATGCAGTAGCTGTGAAGTTGTTTAGAATTTGCTATGACATCGCACATGCATCCCCGTTCCGTCCCCAATCTCCTTCCTGTCGTGATGTGTTGGGACAGTCGGTTCCCTCATTTACGTCGGCCAGCTGCTATTGTAAGATGACGTTCCGCCCTGTGTTGGTCTGAGTTCTATATGTAGCTGACGGTCTTCCCCCTTCCGTCCGCAGATGAACCGCGATGAGCTGACCAAGCTGATCGACGGCCGCCTGCGCGCGCTGCGCACCTCCCAGCCGCCGACACCGGTGGGCGTGAGCTAACGGCCGGCCGGCCGGCGCGCGCCCGCGCCGCTCCGCTCACCCGCCTAGCCTAGAATCTCCCCGCCTGCCGCGCCCGCCCGCCTGTCCGCCCGCTGCGCCGTCTTCCGTGATCCGGCCGCCTGCGCGCGCGCCGCGCGCCGGGTCCAAGCGCGCTGAATTAGCGCGTGTGTGCGTGCGCCGCCGCGGCGGCCGGTTGGCCGGTGCCGACCCCAGGATGGTCGGTGGCCGGCGCCAGGGCGCGTGTATCTCAGGACTGATCATGATGAGCTTAGTGCTACGCTTGGAGCGTATCGGGCGGCAGGCGATGCGCGCTGAATCAAAAGGCTGCGCGTGCGCGTCTCTCCTGCGCCGGGAGCCCAGTGTCGGAGCGCGCCGCGCCTGGTGTGTTTGTACGACGAGAGCGCGCGCGGCGCGGCACCGACCGGCGCCGGCGCGCTCCACTGCTGTCCGCCCTCTGAGAGGGCCGTGCTACTGCTGTGAGTGCGCGAGCTGTCGCAGCGGCTGGCGGTCAGCGGCCGGCACCGGGCCGTTTTCTGCAGTCCTGCCGCGCGGGCCGTACCCCGTGGGCTCCGCCGCCGACCGCCGCCGCCAGCTCGCTCTGAATATTACCACCCGACTGTGCGGCCGCCGCCGACCGAGCGGCGCGTCAACTCGTGTGTCATTGAGGGGCCGCTGTCCAGTTCTTGTTTCCGTCTCTTGTTTGTGTTCGGGCGCGCCCGCCGAGGCGCCCCCTGTCCCGGCCCAGCGACCAGGCCAGGGTCCCGCCCGCCGGCGACTGGAAGAACGCCCGCCACAACCGAGTGTCAGTCCACTTACCGAGTTTTATGTCTGCGAATCTGGTTTGGTATTTCTTTGCATTAAATACTGATCTGGCAAGTGAAAATAATTCCCGGTGGATTTGTCCGTTTTAATCTTTATTTAATGAATACAGAATACAGTTCGGTTCGCGTTGTTGGTATTTTAGTGATGGTTGCAATGTTTACTTTACCTACCCTGTTTCCTCATTACAAGGGAGTCAGTGGTTGTGATTGCAGCAGGCAAGATCAAACTGAACTGTAAAATTTATTCGGAAGTAAAATTCATTACAATTTACAAGCGTAGCGTGGAGATTCTTATTTGACGTGCAGTTTTATAGATATTTCCGGTCGTACCAAAATTGTTTACGCTGCCGAAAGATGTAACTTGGTAAGAGAACCGATGGATACTTCTCATCGTCGTTCATGATCTAAAAAACATGAAAATATTTCGCTAGATGCTTTGGCCTATGATGCATCCCTGAATCCTGATCTCACGCGTTCAAGCTAGCCAATTTAGTGAAGGCGTTTGATCTAGCTGTCTCAATTATTACCGGCTACCGCGGTGTGGATGTCGACCGACGACCGTTTGAGTTTAGCTGGCATTGAAAAAGTTCATTACTGGTGTCCCAGCTTTCGTTGATGTGTGCTTTTGTATTTCTTCTTCCTCGGGCAAGCCGCCCTGCAATATTATACTCATCATAATGTAGAGATTGGTCAGGCTTCCATGATGATGATCGCACTACAGCAAAAGTCGAAATGTCTAAGAACGGGGGACGCCGTACAACCCTTTTATCCGCGGTGCTGAATGCTAAATGATGTTGGTATTTGGTACTAAGGAGGTTAAAGGTTACATCAATGTGCCATTCTTATCTTGAATGTGCTCGTGCTTCACGTACAAAAATAACCAATTTTTGAATAATAAAAATAACCAGAGGGATTCCCTAGGATCACTAGCGCAATGCAGTGCGACTACACACCCACCCAATATTAATGACCATTATTATGGATGCATCAAAGTATTTGTTGTTAGGGCCTCAAAGAACCCTGGTTTGAAACGCAGGCTAGTAGTACCAAGTAAATAACAAACTTGAAGCACATGCTCAAATGAAAGCACCAGTCAAAACCAACTCCTGCGTGCAATTATTTAGTAGTTGATAGCCCAATCAGCTGATTTTTCGGAGAAAACCTCTCAAAGCTGCGCAATAGTTACATTCGTGGTGGAAAACTTTTCCGTGGTTGTTTATCAATTTTTTTGATTTTTATTTCTGGGGTTGAATGAATGGTCTGATCCTGAGCTTAATTTTTAACCATTGAAGGTAGGTTTCATTGCATTCAATATTTTTCCTCCGATATGTGATGTCATTTCACTCGTTAGTCGTTAGTCATTTGCAATGCAATAAGCTAGGCACATAACGAAGCTGAAGCTGCATTCTTGATTCAGATTAAGCAAGTTGGTTTCTAACCTGGTAGGTTACTTAGATAATATTTGTTTTAGCCATTCAGTATCAAATTAAGTTCCCTACCTGTTAAATGACAGTTTAAACTTCCAATATTCGTCCTCTAGTTTTATTACAATTTGTTGTATGTCGAAGCTGAAGTGGTACGGGCATGAAGTTGTTACTTTTAACAATTCCTCCTGTGATATTTAGGTAATTTTTTTTAGAAGCAGTCACTTATTGAGTCTTCTCTGTAGCTTCATCCATTGAACCCAGTTGCCAATACTGTGTTGCGTTCCAGCTGAAAATGGGAGGGGGCGGCCGGCCTTACGAGATTCCTGACTGGAGGAAGTACAAGGTGGAAGACGCCCCAGAGCTGGTCAATGTGCGAAATGCCTTGGCTCAAAAGGGGTTGAAGGATCCATGGCTGAGGTAGGTTGAGGTGGCTAGTAGCTAGGTACCTAATTAGTTATCATATGTTTATCATAGTAAACATATTATCATATGTTTGGAGTTATATAAAACATAACTATCATATGTTTTATATAACTCCAAACAATGTGCAAAGATAGATTAGAGGTACACTATCCAGTTCACTTGCTGCCTGTGGCTGTGCCTATCTATGCTTAACAAAATCTCACTGATGAGCTGGACAGTGCCTCATTTTAGCAGGTATCTTGATTTGAGTTTAAAGCCACCCATTCAATCACATAACTGCTTAACTTGTAAACAATTGTGAATCAGTTGCTGTGATGTTTCTACTTTAATAGAAAAAATCAACTTTCAAATAATTTTGATCCATTGGTAGATTGCTAAACATGAGTATCCAGATATGCATGGTAGATAAACTAACTACATACAACTATGTATCTGTATTTTGAAGCCATATTTGTTGGTATTTATGGTTAGTAAGTAGTTGCTTCATCACATTCCTTTTTTGTCATGCTCTCTAAGGTAGCTAGACTATTTGTTTACTCATCTGCATAGATCTTCCAGCTGCTTCCAGCCAGTCTTTCTTTCTGCTGAGCATTTATCAGCACTAATGTGAAGCATCTTCTCATGCTTTCTTTCATTCATTTTCACTATGCATCCTCAGGAACGAGGTGTGGAAGTACGACCAGAAGATGTTCCTCAAGCCCAACGAGCGGATGACGCGGTTCTTTTTCCGCGGCTTCAAGTACGCGGCGGCAGCGATGGTGGTGACCATTGCGGCCGACAAACTGGGTCTGCTCGGCTCCAGTGATCACGGTCACGGTCACCACTGAGGGACGGGGAGGTACGGCCGCCGGGGAGGGAACGCAGCTGAGGGTCAGGACGGATGGAAACTGGAAACTCAAGGACAGCAGGCTCTCGGTCAAAGGAGGTCTACAACCATAACCGGAGGTCTAGAGGTGTGGAACAACCGGGATGAAAGAGATAGATCTTCGTAGGGGGACTGCTTGGTTCAGAATGTTGGTTCGGCTCCAGGCAAATAACGATCATGTGTGTCTTCTCCTCTGATATTTCTCGACGCCCGGTTGAAGTATGATAATGTAAATCGCCTACTCCAGTGTGGACAGCCGCTGGCACAGTGTGGCTGAGACGCTGTGGACCGTCACTGATGTACGTAGTCGTACATTGACCATGTGTAAATATAGCGAGAGACTGTGTGACAAATGCCTGTGCGAGATGAGTGATGACCCTGGTACGGAGTACCATTAGGAACAGAGACCTGAGAGTTACGGGAAGTGTCGATAACACTGGCTGAAAGATATCGCAGCTAGGAGATCGTGGGGTGAGCCGCAGGAGAAGGCACTACTTGTGTTCTGTAGCCAATTTCTTTCCCGCAATCTAAACTAACGACACTGGTCTCCACTCACCTACCTATGTTTTTAACTGATCATGACTCGTTGTGCAATATTCAGACGCCTTGGCTCGGTATCTTGTGACGTCACAACCCACAAGCACGCCGGTAGCTGAGACAGTGTGACCGATAACTACTTAAAGATAGACACGATTCATTGATCTGCTCCTTCGTAGTTTCTATCCGAATGCCGTTATGATTTTCAGGAATCGATGAACGGAGTCGTTACCTGATGCAATCCTTTTACGACGAACCTGTGAATGGCGTAACAAATCAAGTATCTTCCATTACATACATTGTCGGCTCGTTCCACCGTTACAAGTGAGCTCGTTCCTGTTTCTTCGTCACCCTATGGCACTGAATTATTCGAGCAAGCAGTTGATAGCGGACTATGTTTTTCCATGAGTTTGATCAGATCACAGATGTGAACCAGCTGTTTGTTCCACGCTTTACTGCTGGCCTTTACTCTAAGGCCTAGCGCGGCGGTCTTGGGCCGCGTCACTCATTACAGCCAGCTAATGCCCTGTCCCAGCTCGACGGGTAGGTACCCCGCGCCGGTAGATGGCGAGTCACTGTTTCCCTAGTCAGTTGGCTACTTGGTGACTGCAGGGGCGGATCCAGAATAACTCCAAGAGGAGGGTCATGAATCGAAGTGGTGCCCCTACCTATACCCAAAATTAAAAACTCAACAGATTTTGGCCACTTAATTTTGGTGGTGCCCTATTTTCCTTTTTTTTAGACTTGTGGTGCCCCAGCGGCCCAGCTAGGCCGGTGGTGCCCCTGACAGGCATGTGGTGCCTCTGGTCGGGTCTGGGTAGGCCTGAAGTGACTGGTGCCCCTGCTAGGCCGCTGGTGCCCCTGACAGGCCTGCGGTGCCCCTGGAAGGCCTGTGGTGTCCCTACCCCTGTCAAGGCTAAGGTGCCCATGGGCCCTGACAGACCTGTGGTGCCCCTGACACGCCTGTGATGTCCTTGGTAGGCCTGTGGTGCCCTGGACCCTGGCAGGCCTGTGGTGCCCCTGCTAGGCCGCAGGTGCCCATGACAGGTTTGTGGCGCCCCCGGAAGGACTGTGGCAACGACAGGCCCATGGTTCCCCTGCAAGGTCGGTGGTGCCCCTGGCAGGCCTGTGGTGCCCCTGGGCCCTGACAGGACTGTGGTGCCCCTGACAAGCTTGAAGTGTCCCCGACATGCACGTGGTGCCCCTGACAGGCCCAAGGTGCCCCTGGCAGGCCTGTGGTGCCCCTGATATGCCTCTGGTGCCTCTGAAAGGACTGTGGTGCCCCTGGACCCTATAAAGCCTGAGGTGCTCCTGACAGGCCCGTGGTGCCCTTGCTAGGCCTGCGGTGCCCCTGACAGGCATATGATGCCCCTGGCAGGCCTGTGGTGCCCCTGGCAGGCCTGTTGTGCCCCCGGGCCCCAAGGGGGGTCATAACATGTGACCTCCCCCCCCCCCCCCCTGGATCCGCCACTAGATGACTAGGTGTCTTGGTGGGTTTAGTTAGTCTATTTCTCACTCAAAAATGGATCGACGAAACTTCCGTTACATTTTAGCGAGAAATGGGGTAACGGTTAACCGGAAGTTGCGTTTTGAAGGAGCGGAAGAGCGGGTAGGTAACGAAGCTACAATTTAAAACAACGGTGCCCACCACCCACAAATGTGTTGCCGAGTCATCATGAGGCGATCGATGACTATTCCCTGTTCAGTCCACGCTCGTCCTTGCCGACCCCACAATCTACGTTGTCTCTCCGATAATGAGTCAGCTGTGTGGACAGCGATATGGACGGCGGCCACCCTGCTGCCGACAGCCAGCGGTCACTCTCGGTCGGAGCTCAGCGGTGAGCGGACCTGACGCCGCAAGTGTCGGTGAGGGGTGACCACCACGCAGTCATCTGAGCCGGCTCCGCGATGGTCGCGCGGTGGATCGTCCTGTTGGCGGTGGCGCTGACCTCGGGCTCTGCCGAGCAGGGACCGCGCCAGCAGCTACTGCAGCGGCTGCCCGACTTGTCGTGGTCGCGTCTGTCGGCGCTAGAGCGCCTGGTGGAGACGAGCGGACACCTGTCCACCGAGGAGCTGCTGCGGCGCACCGGTACCCTGGAGCTGTACCAGGCCCTGCCCGAGGCTGACGGACAGCTGGACCGGCTGAACCTGCTGATCGGCCTGCTGATCGGACCTTACATCACCCCGCTGGCCGCCTTCAGAGAGATTTCTCCGCTCTGCCGCCAGCACAGCTGGCAGTACGTCACCAACATCCTCGGCATCAACAACACCTGGGCGCTGATGATGTTCGACTCTGTCGGCAAACTGCCCGACGGCATCTTTGCTGGCAACACAAACCCGGTTGGCATCTGGGACGAGTGTCTCAACGTGGAGGCAGTCATTGACGGTATCCGTGAGGAGGATCACATGTTCAAGGGCAAGTACTGTAGACCTGAGTTCGGTTTGCTGACCAACGCGTCCGAAGATGGTCAAGTCCAGCACTCACTGGCTGAGCTACACAACTGGTCTTCGTATCCCAGCGGTCTCGGCATTGAGCCGATCTTGCCGCCGCTGATCCACGTATCGGGTCACACGGTGCTCAGCCAGCTGATAGTCTCTGTGGGGCTCTGCATCCCCTCCTCGTGCTCCGCCGACGAGCTCAGACTGGGCCTGGAGAAGAGGATGCCCGGGGTGGCGGTGACGCTGCCCGACGGCAACTGCCATGTTCTGGACCAGGAGACCACCTTCACCGGCGGCGACATCGCCGTCATGACGATCCTCTGCGTCGTCGGACTTCTGATGATCGTGGGAACGTTCATCGACGTTGTGAAGGAGAGCGCCGCCGAGGATGGCGCCACCGTCAGCGTCGTTGTCGACTCCAAGTTCAGGGCGCGAATGCCGTCGACACTTCAAAAGGTTTTTCTGGCGTTTTCTGTTTGGACCAACGGCAGGAAGCTGCTCGACACATCCAGCTCAAGTGACACACTTGGCTGTCTACATGGCATCCGTTTTCTTTCAATGACGTGGGTTATTCTTGGTCACCAATATGTCTTTGGCCTTGGTACAGTGCCGTGGGCGAATGTGTTCTATATTTTTGATGTGTTTAACTCCCTGGCTTTCGCAGCTGTTGATAATGCCACTGTGTCTGTTGATTCCTTCTTCTTCCTCAGTGGGCTTTTGGTAGCTTACATTTTCATGAGGAACATGGAGCGGTCCAAAGGCAAGTTCAACATCATCATGTACTACGTACACCGGTATATACGTCTCACTCCTGTTCTTGCAATGGTTATAGCCTTCGTCTCTACACTATACAGACACATTGGAAACGGTCCGTTCTGGAGCAACATCGCTGAGAACGGATCGCCGGAGGTTTGCAGCGAATACTGGTGGAGGAATTTGCTCTACGTCAATAACCTGTTCGATCCTCAGGAGCTGTGCTTGGGCCAAACGTGGTACCTGGCCAACGACATGCAGATGTTCATCGCCTCGCCAATCGTACTGCTGCCGCTCTTCTTCTACCCGATACTGGGCCAGATCTGGCTGATGTTCCTCATCGCGCTCAACGTGTTCGTCACCGGCTACGTGACTGCCTACAACGACCTGGGTCCTCAAGATAACGGCAACAACGCGACTAAACTGCGCTACTTCATGCCGTACTGTCGTTACGGCGCCTATCTTGTGGGCGTTTATACGGGCTATTTCTTGCACGTCCGCCGCCGCCGGCCGCTGAAGCTCAGCCTGCCGGCCGTGCTGGCCGGGTGGACCGTCTCTGCGCTCACTGCCTGCTGCATCGTCTACGGCATGTACGAGTACACCACGGTCCCGGCTCTCGCAGTACCGTCGCGTTCGGTGGCGATCATATACGGCTCGATGAACCGGCCCGTGTGGGCTATGTGCCTGGCCTGGGTCGTCATCGCCTGCGTCCACGGCTACGGCGGGTTCATCAACACATTGCTTTCGTGGAAGTTTTGGATCCCGCTCAGCCGGGTAACCTACTGCTGTTACCTGGTCTCCATTGATACGCAAGTCTTCTTTTACGCCACGCTCAAGTCGGTACTCTACTTTGACCAGACGAATGCCGTTTACCAGTTTCTGGCGACGCTGTGCATAGCTGTAGCTGTTGCAACCGTCTTCTCTCTGGCATTTGAGTCGCCGATGCTGGCGCTGGAGAAGATCATCTTTGCCAACGTTGGCACAGGCGCGCCTAAAAAGAAACCAGTGGAGCCGGAGCCGGTGGCGTCCAAGCCAGAACTGCAGACAGAACTTGCGGATGGGTCGCCACAAGAGGAGGTGGAAAATAATTCCAGCTAGTTCCACGCTGATTCTTGCCATGTTATCGAGTGTTCTATAAGCATGGTGAATTTGTGTTTGTTGAATTATTCATGAATGGTGAAATTTAAAAGGTGTTAACATTATTTAGGCTTGATTTTTAATCATGGATCACAAATTTGAAAGAAGGTTTGTTTGTAAATATGTTATAGGTATATCGCTGTCACGATGCTGTCACGGGTCATCTCATACAAATGAATATCGTTAGGAAGGTTATGAATAAACAGGCTCTGTCATAATCTGGTTTTGAATTTATTTATTTATTATTTACCTTTTTTTTGGTTCACCCGACAACCACAAACTAGTAGGCATTACGACGGGAACTGGAAAAAGCACAGATAAAAAAACTGCCTCGCACCGTTTGCACATTTCATATAACAATATATTTGAGGTTAATTGCAGAAATGTGACAAGCGGATTAGCTACAACTTACAAGTAACGCCCGCCCTTAGACCATCAGAACTACACACAGTAGGAACTAGGGATCTTGACGAGGACGAAGTTATTCAAATAACCTTACCCAGTACCTACCTGTACTTATCTGAACACTAAACAGACTAAATCGCTTACTCAAGGCTTTAACCTGATCAGTCAAGACTCCAGCACAGTAGCGGCGGAACACCCTCAAATAAGGGGGGGGGGGGCACTGCCGACTTTTGGTCCCATTATTTCCATGCAACGCCCATAGGGCTAATGTTAAAGTGCAATAATCAAAGGGGGGCACGGTGTCCCAGTGCCCTCCCCGTTCCGCCGCCTATGCTCCAGCAACGAGTGCGTATGACAAATGACGATCCCTGCGTCCCACAACATAGGTTATTCACAATCGAATTTTCACCTTCGGCAACTTATCACAGATTCGCAAGCCACACAACGTCCTCCGATCTATAAAGCCTTCCTCCCTTGGACTTCCATCACAATTCTTCCCTGAACGTCGTGTACACTACGCGCATGGCCGTATAAAGACACTGCACGCACACGCCGGCTGTTTGCCGCCAAAACTACTATCGCCATTCGCCATATCGGCCAATGGTAACAACTGATTGATTGTGGTAAAGGTCCCGACCACTATACGTTTAGGTGCAATTAGAATTTGTATAAAAAAATGTCAAAAGTATTTTATGTCCAGCTTGAACAGCTCAGGAGGATAATTCCGTTTTTGTTCTTGCCGATTTTTAGTTGTTCGTATAATGCAATTCCGGTGCGGACTGTGGCTTCCGCCTTCCAGTGCCTCAGCCACGCTTTCCACCTGAGGCAGGGAATCTTGGGTGGTATCTTGCAGTGGCCACCCAGCCATGCAGAAGCACGGAAAAGGATGGAGCTACGTGCCGGCTTTCTCAGATCCAAAATATAAGCAATCGTCTTCCGTCCTTAGATATACATGTAATAGGTGCACTCGGGAATGGAATGGAGAGCACAGTTCTCATCCCCGTCTTCGCACCACACAGTCCACGGTAAACGGACGTGATTTTATTTTGGTGTTGGCCAGAAGAAAACAATTTTTATTATTGGGCTACGCCATAGAATTACCGTTAGGCAAACAATGCGTTCAATAGGAGCAATGTCCGAATGCTGACTAATGCATTTGAAGTTGAACGAATTATGTTCGAACATAAAATATGTATGTGACCTTTAGCTGCCAATTGGCGCCAGCCTCTTAAATATTTACTTACGGATCTACTCATAGCAACACATCTTGCCTGTAGATATATAAATGTAGGTGAAATGCTCTTGAAAGCTAAATCTTTGATTAAACGTATCACGCATCTGACGCTATGGGACTCGGTATGTCACCGCAGCGTGTTGAGTCAACACAGGGTCGGAGGGGGGCACGGGAGACGCACAGAGGACCACGCGCGCCGGTCAAAGGTCGCGATAAATGGCCACCTATCTCCGGCCCACGGTCACTACAGTTGTCGACAAGTATCATCACACGTTGCGTAATTGTGTATGTGCCTGCTTCATAGTGAGGTAGGCAGTATTGAATTGGTGAACAAATGAATCGACTTGTGTGTGCATAAAACATAGCTGCGTAGGTACAGTTTCCACGGGCTTTAGTGGTCGGTTTTGCCGTTATTAAATTTATTAAATTTCCGGCAATGTCTTCTTCGTATTAAGCGTTTTAGGGTTGAAGATGCGATTAATTTATTTGTACACATGTCTGCCATGATCATTTAAAATGGCTTCATCGTTTACCAATTAGTTTCTGTCTGAGATATAGCCGGAAATGTGAAAAAAAGACAAAATATACCGCTAAACCATCGCGAGACCTGTACCAACTTAGGTACGTATCTTTTTATATCTTCCTGTTTTTTTTTTTTTAATTTGTGACCGACTTCGCCGTATGCCTACCTATTGTTTCTTGAAGCTTCACTCGGGCCACTAAAGAAGCACTCATCACTATATGCCACCATACAGGTGCTACGTCCTACTTATAACCCGTTTAAAGTTCGACTCTCACTGTAAACGTCTCTTTGAACACAGCACGAGAATTGGTGGCTGAATTACTGAGAAAACTGGTTGGAACACATTTACTTCACAAACTATCAACAAATATTTCGACCCAGGGCCCAGTTTCACCAAGTGCGGTAAACGGTTATATGGCCTTGGGTAAACTCAATCTGGGGTAAAATACCAAACTGCCCCACTCCGTAACTACTAAAATACTACCCCAAAATTAAATTAACCTAACTTGGTGAGGTTGGGCACTTGGCTCAATCTCACCAAGTTATGTAAACTTAATTTCGGGGTAGTATATTTGTAGTTATGTAGTGGGGTAGTTTGATATTTTACCCCAAATTGAGTTTACCGCACCTGGTGAAACTGGGCCCTGGAGAGTCATTTCTACCCAAGGCCATTTCTACCTGGCTCCTATAGGCCAAACACGGAGCCCGTATTCGCTCATATTTACAACCCCACAGGGATAGACGATTTGTCAGGAATTATAATTGAACTAATTAATAAATCGTACGGCGTTCGATTAACGGTAGGTATATATTCGGTGTTCACAATGTATTTTGAAAATACTGATAGGTAGGTATAAGTCGGCTTTCTCGGACAGCTTCGTGGTTGAAAATATTAAAAAATATTAGGCATTCATATCTCCAACAAAATGTGCGCTAACCACTTTTCGCGGTAATAATTCCTAAAGTAGTTCCTTCCTAGTAATAAATAAAAAGTAGGATTTTTTCGAGTCTGTCCGATCGCTTAAAGTGCACAGATGAATACGGCACGAGAGGAGCAACATATGAGTGAACAGAAATAAAAAAGTTAAAACAAGAATTAAAAAGAAACAAGATGATATTTCCGGCTAAAACACATATATATATATATATATATATATATATATATATATATATATATATATATATATATATATTATATATATATATATATATATATATATATATATATATATATATATATATATATATATATATATATATATATATATATATATTTCAATGATATTTATGTTTAGGGCCTTGTTTTCGTCTGGTCATTTCGAGACTTCATATGCACTCTTCACTAAAGCGCTTTAAGCGATAAGACAGGCTTTAAAAATCCGACTATAGTAATTCTCGTGCTGTGTTCAAAAAGATCGGACAGTGACTATAATAGTGAAGGCCGAACTTAGAAAAAAGAACTTTATGTAGCAATGGCCATCAGGACTTTGCCCATGATGGGCCACATGGATCCGCCACGGTCTCCATAATCTCACAATCTAGAGCGTAGAGCTGATAACATTTTAAACAGGAAACTGACAAGTCGGTGTACGTTGATAGTTCGGAGCTCGAGAGCTGACCAAACATGACATGTGATAAAAGCGATGACGACACGGGGCATCGAGTCAGTCACCAAGTCAGAACTAGAAGTACACTGCACTTATTCTCCATCGCCCGTAAGTAGGTATATCATATTCCAGATAAACGTATATGGCCGGAAGTATATAATAGCCGTACATGTGATTGCCCATACCTTGACCTATTATAAGTAGTAAGTATGATATATGATATGAATATACTTATTCATATCATATCAATATGAAGACCTATGAATATGCTTATTCATATTCATGTACTGTAACGCAGATGCGTTACATTTTTTTTTCATCTTTCATGCTGAACTGCAAGCTGTGCCACAAGCTGAAACACGGCCATCTGCGAGCGCCGCACAGACACGGTCAGCCGGCTAAATCGGCTGTGATACCCTCTCTCCGTCCCAGCTGGCGTCCACACAGACGGCGCAGTCGGCTCTGACAAACAGGGGTCCTCTATAGATGACCACCCCACTTCATGAGAACCCGGATCTGAAGCCAACAAATAGCATACCGAAACGCGCCATTCTGCCAGCCTCGAGCCATTAATCAGTTTAGCCTTTGGAAAACAAGACTCTGTCCCACGCTCGGCACCCCGCCAGAGAACAAGGAGAGGGGAGTGCAGACCGGCCCTGATTTGAACCAAAACAAGAAAGGGGAGCGGGGACCGACCCGGTTTGTACGAAAACAGGATGAAATGGAACTCGGTCGCCAACGACAAAATATAGGACATCTGGCCGGAGCTGACTTCAAAACAAGGGGGAGCGGAGGGCCAGCCCCGCCACCTGGCGCCCCAGACGCCGTGATCGCCGGCGGCGAATTCCACCCGACCGCTGCGTGAAAGGGTGTGACTGCCATGGCCGGGGGTGCTGAACTTCAGCAAATCACGAACGTTTGAAGGCGGAGCCAAACGCACTTTCTGAGAATGGAGGACGAAGATTGGACAAGGAGATGCTGCCCGGCCCTCTGAAGTATGACGTCATCAAAAGTATAAGTTAATGAAACGGAACTAGAACCCTCTCTCTGGCTCTCTCTCGGACGACGCATTCGGCCTCTCGCATCGCGGACAGCCCACGAGACACCAGCGGCTGGCATCACGGCGCCGGCGGCGGCTCTGGCCGCCGCGGCCGGGCCGGGCGCTGGACGGACACGGCCATCATGTCAGCGACTCCATCTCAAGTAAGGTCACGCGGTGAACACGGGTGCGCACCTAGTCCCTAAATCCTTCAAGTACCCCCCCCCCCCTTCGTTACTGCTATGTGAGCCACATTATATTCCCCTTTTTTAGGTGTCGTTGCGCAATAATTTAGGCCATTCAGTTTAGGTAGTTCAATTTATTTTGGGAACCTTCAGTCTAGGTAGCTTAAATTAACAATCCGATTTCGGTCAATTATTTAACTATGGGCGTGGTGCGAGACGCGTGCCGACGTGGAATGGACCCTCGTCCGGCGCCCCGTGGTGATTAAGACGGATGGAGGGGATTATGCTCCGTGGGGAGTCGGGAAAGGGACGGGCGACTGTGCACCGCACCGTGCGGCGTGTGAAACTCAGTTGCTGGACGGCCGGGTCCCAGAACGTTTTCTTTAAATTTTGGCAGGTACAGGGTTTGAAAGTATTGTGTCAGCAAGAATGTAAATAAATGTGACTTGTAAATATTGTAATACGAGTGTAAGGAGTGGTGAAAGAAAAGGACCGGAGAGTAAAATGTCACAGACCATATGCCATCTACACAGCCGGAGAGGGAGTCGTTGCGGGGGGAGGAAGTGGTTTCGAGGTATACAATTCGCCATAGTATTTGGTAACAGAACAGTTCTTCCTGTCTGCCTGGTTCTCAAGGGACATCCAAATCCGATAGGGCCCAGGTAGTTTATCGAGCCCGTGGGGCCCGATACCACCAAACGGGGGGTGGAATCCGTCGTCACAGCCGTCAGTGATCGGCTCAGTTGGGGTCAGTCAAGGGGTGGGCCCAATTTTTCTAATCTCGGAGGCCACGACAGTGGCCAGGCTGGCCTCAAACATCTGAACCGATTCCACCCCTTATTGTCGTCTGGTCAGTGCTGGCCGGTTACCCTCCTGCCTAACAGCGCCCGCACAGGAGCTGTTCATTCTCCTGCCTAACAGCGCCCGCACAGGAGCTGATCATTCTCCTGTCTAACAGCGCCCGCACAGGAGCTGTTCATTCTCCTGCCTAACAGCGCCCGCACAGGAGCTGTTCATTCTCCTGCCTAACAGCGCCCGCACAGGAGCTGTTCATTCTCCTGCCTAACAGCGCCCGCACAGGAGCTGTTCATTCTCCTGCCTAACAGCGCCCGCACAGGAGCTGTTCATTCTCCTGCCTAACAGCGCCCGCACAGGAGCTGATCATCCTCCTGCCTAACAGCGCCCGCACAGGAGCTGTTCATTCTCCTGCCTAACAGCGCCCGCACAGGAGCTGTTCATTCTCCTGCCTAACAGCGCCCGCACAGGAGCTGATCATCCTCCTGCCTAACAGCGCCCGCACAGGAGCTGTTCATTCTCCTGCCTAACGGCGCCCGCACAGGAGCTGTTCATTCTCCTGCCTAACAGCGCCCGCACAGGAGCTGTTCATTCTCCTGCCTAACAGCGCCCGCACAGGAGCTGATCATCCTCCTGCCTAACAGCGCCCGCACAGGAGCTGTTCATTCTCCTGCCTAACAGCGCCCGCACAGGAGCTGTTCATTCTCCTGCCTAACAGCGCCCGCACAGGAGCTGTTCATTCTCCTGCCTAACAGCGCCCGCACAGGAGCTGTTCATTCTCCTGCCTAACAGCGCCCGCACAGGAGCTGTTCATCCTCCTGCCTAACAGCGCCCGCACAGGAGCTGCTTATCCTCGTCAGGTCAGCACTGGCCGGGTCATACGTTCCCATTTTCCAACCCAGAACGGCCTCAATTAAGGAGTTTCCGCTCAGCCTGGTCCGCACTGGTCGGTGGCTTAACTTTGAAAAAAGGGGTGACGGTGGAGGACGAGAACGAGAAAGACGAGTTGTTAGTTCGAGCTAGAGTCTCAGTAAATCATCCCCACTAAAGTCAACCCGCACCTAAGATGAATAAGGGACTCAGAGGGGACAGATAATGCACGTCACGCCCCTGTGCGTGGAAAGTCCACCGACGCGGCTACGGGTTAGGAGGGAGATGAGAAGCGAGTGAAATGGAAGAAGACTGTACACGTAGAGGAATCGGATTTACTGAATGAAGTTCAGCTCGGATAGACCCCACTTAAATAGTAGGCCTCGCTTGGGTAAGCCCTGGATACGTGCAATAAGTCGCGAAGTGAAGAGAAAGGGTGAGAGCGAGTTGAGGATCGATTTTTGAGGATGAGTGCATAGCCGACGAAGGCTAATCCGTTCGGTCGCCGGAGCGGGCCCCATAAAGCCGTGGCTATACGGAGACGATGCAGGCAGCCCGGAGGGACCTAGTGACCCCGCCCGGTTTTAAAAGATAGGTTAGGTCCGCTATCGGTCCATTGAGTGATCAGCGCAGGATGACATTCGATAAGCGACGTAGGTAGTTTCGGAGGTGGTTAGGACCCCAGGCGTCCCAGCGAGGAGACGTATGCCGCCGGTTAAGTAATGTCCCGCGAAGAAACGTGTGATGCTGCAGGACGGGGGTGAACATTAAATACCAAAGCATGCGAGTCGGGTGATCGCGGTAAGTCGGTACTGGCCACCCCGCTGTCAGTCGATTTACTCCGGCCGTGCAGCGGTCATTTCGGTTAGGTCTGTGACGACAGCTTAACTACCAGCAACGGATAGATAGGGCTTCGGGCACCTATAACGCTGGTAGTCGTGGATTGTGTGAAGCCAACGGAGGCTCACCCGTTCGGTCGCCGGTGCTGTTTCAAAAGCCGTGGCTATACGGAGACGATGCAGGCAGCCCGGACGGACCTAGTTACCCAGCCCGGTTTTCAAAGTTTAGATAAGCCCACCGCGGGCCGTGGTACGCTTAGTTTTCGTTTTCTTATAGGCAATTTGGCATAACTGGTAGTCATGGATTCGTGTAAAGCCGACGAACGACTAATCCCTTTCGGCCGCCGGGGGCTGGGCCGAAAACCGCGGCTATACGGAGACGACGCAGGCAGCCCGGACGGACCTTAGTTACCCAGCCCCGGTCTCAAATTTCAAATAAGTCCCCCGCGGAAACCGGACTACACAGTGTCCTGCGAGCCGTAGTCTCGGAACCGCTGGCCGAAGGACATTTATGTTTTTTTGTGTAGGTAGTTCGACATGGTGATGGGACGGACCGCAATAAGTCACGTAACGCGAAGGTCGAGTGCCGAAATCTGTGGTGGGTCGTATCTCTAATTGTGTAGCGTGAGCATTATGAAGCGTTTGTCTGATGTACGGAGCATTGTGGTTATGAAGGGATAACGGTTAAATGAAATTTAAGGCCAATGACATAATTACGACTTGCGCACGTCTTAGCACCACCGGGGGAAGTTAGGCAAAGAGGGAGGGATCGGAGAAGGCTAACTCTGATTATTTTGAGGTATGACTGGACGTATGACAGAAGTGAGAGGGGATGGACAAGTGAAAGTGTGATTGTCGTGTATATCCGGTGGGAGATAGCCCTCAGCTAGGACGGGTGCCGTTGTTTGAGAGTGGGCCCCTTTTGTTAAGTAGAGTTGGGTTTGTATTTCAGTGTGATCAAGGATAATAGGTTATTAATATCTCTCCTTCCATTCCTTAACCCTGGCCTATGTGTTTCCGATGATTGATCGCCCCGGAAAGATAGAGTCAGAGTCGGAACGGGTTCGCGAGGGGCTGGTCACAGAGAAGGGCTTCATGGAGCGCGCCGACGGATCTCTCTCTCTCACTACCGAAAGACACTGCCCGGTTCGCCCCGCAGCGACGCGAAACCCCGCTACAGTACCCATCCACTGGATATATGATGGGTATGCACTGGGATTGGTGCCGAAACGTCAGACATTTAAAGATTTTTTCATTGTTCTCATTCTCGAGTCAGTCAAGAAGCTGTCCCATAGCTCAGTTGGTATAGAGCATTGGACTCCCGGTAGCGAGAGCCCGGGTTCGAGACGCTCCGGCGCTCGATATTTGAGACTCCTGACGGGGACGGTCTGCGGTTGGTGGGAGCAGCCGCAGCCAGTTGAAGTCAGTTGAGTAGGACAGGCCGTGTCCGGCTTTGAAGGGCACGTTGAACTTTGGCATCTAAATTCTCCCGACCCGGAATTGCGCGATCGGACGGTAGGGGTCGGGGTCCACGCAACAAGCTCTGCTTAGCGTGGGCTCCGGCTCTGTCAATCCGTCCATTCAAACGTTCGAGCTAAATTTATATATAAAAAAATATTGGTGGAATATATCAAATCATGTCCAATTCTTCACATGCTTTGATAATCTTGATAAAGCTCCGTTTTAAAGCGTTGGGGATAGCGTCCGAATTGATAATAATGTGTGGTGTTGATTATCATATTAATAAATCATACAAATATGCTTCAAGAGTAAGACGTATACCGTATTGTAAAACGATATGCAATAAGACATATTGTACATCGCCTTTTGAGCGACAAACGACTGAGCGCAATATTAACCCTCGCCAGACCTCGAAATGGGGTTGGTACGATCCCCCTCGCCGTTTCACCTCTAACTGAGCTAGAACCTCGCAGAAAAAAATTAGCGTGTGCGCTGTTACGAGAAACAGCGATTGGTAGCCGATTTTAAGGTCTCAGCCCTCAGGTTAACTGGTGACCTAGAGAGGTGCGGAATACACGAGTTCGGTTTTCGGTAAATAACCGCAAAAAATGATCGCAGAGCCGCGATTTTGGCACCATCGTGTTTGTCTTGCTCAGACGCGTCGAGTAGTAGGTATACTCTTCGTTCGGGTGAAGTCAACTTAAGGTGCTGACCTCGGGTCAAGGTCAGTTCAGAGCCACTCAGGTCACGAAGCTGGTCGAAGGATGTCACATTGCATATCATTCGATTCGACAAGTCTTTTCAAGTCCATCGGTGGCCTGTCCGACTCGCTAACTCAATCATTTATTGAAAAACTTATGACGTTAGTGACGTCGTCACTCAAGGTCAACAATGCAAAAGTGAAGCATCAAAACTTGCAAAGTGTGCATGAAATTACGATTCCGTGTGCTTGAGATTGTTTTAGGTCGTTCTCGACGCCAAAAAGACTGTTTCCATATTTCCCCCATAGACTTATAATGGTGAGGTCACGTGACCGACCTGACTTCAGGTGACCCTTAGGATAAATCCTTGACATACAAACGGTGAGACATCTGTAGGATAGGTGCATACTTCGTCCCGTTAGTTAAATCTCCCTGTGAAAGCTCACCTGGCAGTGACGGCGTTGTTAAGTTGCGACATTTTAGGACCGTGCAGAGGTTCACTTATGACGCCATAGGTCAGTGACCTGACCTTGCCTGAAAATGCGGCTATTGTATTGTATTGTATTGTATTGAACAATCATGAGCGATCCACATTCTGAAAGAGCGTGGCGATTACTGCTCGGGGGGGGGGGGGGCTAGTGCCACAAGATCCGGCTCAAATCAAAGGCCAGTTATGCAAAGTTTCAGCTCTCTATAGCCGTCGTGACACCCGTCCTCCCTCGGCCTGCGTGGGTTAAAACTCGCACCCTGTAGCGGGGGGGGGGGGGCCGGGGGAGGGGTTAACAGCCCCATCCTGTCCTTTTCCGTAGATATCTCCTAAACTACTGCAGATATCGTCACCCAACCGTAATGACCCCTCCGGGCCATAGTCGTAGGAACAGGGGGGGGGGGGCAGGTGGGCAAGTGCCCACCCACTTTTCGAGGTGGGGGGGGGGGGGGGGCAACCATGTGTTTTGGCCCACCCACTTTTTACTCGAGGCCCCTCGTCTTTGAGATGACGTCGTCACCTTCTAGAATCTCGGTAAAAATAAGTTCCACGAATCCCCACGCACGGACTCCAAGGGGCCGTGATGGATCCAAGGAGGCCCTCTGTTCATACTTGTCAGTCGAAGCCCCTGAGACTGATGGCCTGAGAGGCCCTAGTGGATATGAGGAGGCCCCAATTTCCACACTGGTCTGGGGAGGCCCCTGACACTGGCGGTCTGGGAGGCCTCTCTATCCACACTAGTCAGAGGTCTGAGACTGGTGGTCTGGGAGGCCCCTCCATCCACACTAGTCAGAATAGGCCCCTGACAATGGCGGTCTAGCCGAGGCCCCCTACCCTCACTAGTCAGAGGAGGCCCCTCTATCCTCAATAGTCAGAAGAGGCCCCTGAGACTGATGGTCTGGGAGGCCTATCCATCTACACTGTAGTCAGAGGAGGCCCCTGAGACTGATGACCTGAGAGGCCCTTATAATCACACCAGGCAGAAGAGGCCCATGAGACTGATGGACTGAGAGGCACTTCTATTCATACTGGCCACAGGAGACCCCCAGAACTTTCGGTCTGGGAGGTCCCTCAATCCGGCACCAGTCAGAAGAGTCCCCTGAGACTGATGGCCTGGGAAGCCCTTATATTCACACTAGGCAGAGGAGGCCCCTGAGACTGATGGTATGAGAGGCCCTCATATTCACACCAGTCAGAAGAGGCCCCCGAGGCTGATGGCTGTGAGGCCCTTCTGTTCATATAACTGGCCACTGGAGGCCCCTGAAACCGGTGGTCTGGGAGGGCCCTCTATCCACACTAGTCAGAAGAGGCCCCTGAGACCGATGGTCTGAGAGGCTCTTATATTCATACTGGCCACAAGAGGCCCCTGAGGCTGATAGTCAGAGAGGTCCACTCCTAATGAATCTGAGGGGGCCCTCTATCCACATTTACACTTTTCTAGGGAGGCCCCCGAGACTGATGGTCTGAGAGGCCCTTTTATTAATACTGTCCACAGGAGCCCCCTGAGATTAATGGTCTGAGAGGCTCTTCTATTTATACTAACCAGAGGAGGCCCCTAGGATTGATGGTCTAACAGACCCTTCTTTTTATACTAGCCAGAGGAGGCCCATGAGACTGATGGTCTGAGAGGCCCTTCTATTCAAACTAGGCAGATGAGGCCCCTGAGAATGATAGTCCGAAGAGCCATGCGGCGGCAACTGGCCGTGGCCATATTTCGGCTCGGTAGGGCCCCACAGAGCTCATGAGAGCACCTCAAGGGCTCCTAAGTAGACACGCTTATCCCCATAAGGGTGCCACGCGGGCTTCTGAAGGCTCCTTGTAGGCATCTAAGGGCCCTTTCCGGCCTCTAACGGCTCCACCCGCCTGTGATGGCTCCACACCAGTGTTTATGAGCGCCACACAGCGGCGCCTTTGAGGGTCATACTAGTGTCTCTTAGGGCCCTATATCGGTGGCTCTGTGGGCCCCACACCGGCGCCTCTGTGGGCCACCACACCTGTGCATCTCAAGGCTCTATAGGTACTTACATCTGAAGGACCCACGCCGACACCTCTGAGGGCCCCACACCAGTATCTCGGAGCTCTGAAGGCCCCACACCGGTGACTCTGAGGACTCACCGGCTCCTGAGAGCACCATGTTGATGTCTAACGGCTCCACAAGGCCACTGAAGGCACCACACAAGCTCTCACTGAGCTCTAATGTCCATGTACCGGCCTCTGAGGGATTTAACCCTCGCCCGTATTGGTGTTTTTCCAGCCGCGAACGTATAAGGGGGGGGGGGGTCCGTTAGACCCCCCCTTGCCGTTTCGCCCCTGATCGAGCTAGAGCTTCGCGGAAAAAACGAGCGTGTTGCCCGTAACGAGAGGAAGCCTATGATACCCAATTTTAAGGTCCTGGGTCATCGGTTGACCTTCCAGGTCAGGTCAATGACCCAAAAGTCGGGAAAATCGGGACCTGTTAGAAAGTCGTAAAGCGTGGCTGCTATGGGGTTTTTCGGGGTGCTGATCACGAATATCATGTTGGTTATGATCACAGATGATGTCTTCATGCATTTAGGCCAGGTCGGGTCAGGTCAGGTCAGGTCAACCAGTAAGGGTATTCGTAGTAGGTGGCAACCACCTCTGACAGCTTCGTAACATGTTACGAAGGTGCCACAACTACTTCGTAAATGTTCATATGGTTGCTAAATTCGAATTCAGCTCCAAAAACTGGCCTAGAAACGTGTAAAACTCGAAAAAGTGAACCAAGGTCATCAAAGGTCAGTGACCTGACCTGACCTTCCGGTGACCTTGACACCCACCCTAATGCATGGGAGCAGCATCATATCCCATGTTTGAACGCTTAAAACCACGAAAAGACTGCAAACGCGCGGCTAATGCGAGCCGACATACCTACGCCGAATCGCGATTCCGGCCAAACATGGTCTCGAAAAGTAGGTCACAGGTCAAAGGTCATTTGGGTCAGGGTCATGAAAAGTTCAGGGTAGGTGTAAAATTGATTAACGCGAGGGTACTGAAAGTTTCGTCGCGATCGGCCGCTTTTTACGCGAGTTATTCGCGAAAAACCGAGGGGGGGTCCGTTCGACCCCCCCCCCCTATACGGGCGAGGGGCCAGCGCATTCATAGCTCCACACCAGCAATTGTAAGGGCTTCACACTGAAGGATCTGAGGGTTCCACACCGGTGTCTCTAAGGGCCACATACCGGCATCTCTGTGGGCCCCATACCGGCGTCTCCGAGGGTCCACATCTGGCGGGCACCCATCAGCGACTGAACGTCTCACACTGTCGACTCCGAGAGCCCCATCTGCGTCTGGGAGCACCATGCCGTCTCTAAGAACCACAGCGGCTCCTCCGTACGAAAGATGGGCGTCTGCATGCCAAAGGGAAGCGGTTCTGAGACAGTAGGGCACCTACGTGCAATAGAGGGGCGCCTATGAAGCCCATAGGGGCGCCTCAATGCGAAAGAGGGGCGCCTTTGAGGCCTACATATATGGGCGTCCACATGCAATAGAGGTGTGCAATGCAATTGATCAATGCCATGGGGGTGCATTCATAAGAAACAGGGGCGCCGGCATGTCAAAGAGAGGCGCCTTCAAGTGTCCATAAAAGAGAGACGCCTATGATAAGCGCACATTGTATGCGACAACGGGGCGACTGTGGGACATATAGGGATGTCTCTGATGACTATACATAGGGCGCTTGTATGCCAAAGAGGGCGCCTATGAAGCTAATGGGGGCACCTGGGAAACGAGGAAGACATTTGTGTAAGGGTTTTCATATTCATATATTTAACGAATCATTCCACGTGTGTGGCTTATTGTGCGATCCGTGTTAGGTTCAGTAACATCAGTAAGTACATGTGCAACAGAAAGAACAGAGAACGAGTGACCAGAGACAAAGACGAAATTGACGACTAGACGATACAAATTTCAGGGCAGTGCATGTTCATCGAGCATAGCCGTGAGACGGGCACGGGTGCGAGAAGACCTAAGTTGTTGCGGCAGGCGGTTCCAACTTCCAAGTTGCGGCCGCTCTGTAGGAGAAACTTCGCCGCGACATACTGAGGCGAAAACCAGGTAACTCAAGTACCCCCGTACTGCTGGCGCGCGTCGTTCGCGCACTGACATCAGCCCGGTACGAAAACAGTGCGCGGGTGGCAGTAGGAGCGCGGAAGTCATTCAAGGCCCGGTGTATGGCCATACAGTCGCGACGGTTAACTAACTCTGAGACAGTGCGCCAGCCTAATGCTGTTAGAATCGGAGATATATGGTCGCTACGCCGCGCTCCCGTGACGATCCTCGCAGCGAAATTAAGAGCTTTCTGCACGCGGCCCAGACGGTTTGCGGTGGCTCCTCCCCAGACGGAAAGACAGTAAAGGATTAAGGGGAACACATGTGCCTGGATAAGTAGTTGACGGGCATCAGCATTTAAATGATGGCGGATTTTGTGTAGACAAAAAAGAAAGGAGTTGCACTTTTTAACAACGGTGGATATATGAGCTTCCCATGTTAGATTGCTATCGATGGTAACTCCAAGGATTATAACGGACGAGGAGGGCTTTAGAATGAAGTCATGAAAGTTCAGATGAAAGGATGTTATCTTCTTGAGAGAATTGGGGGTACCTATTAGCAAGAGAGTGGTCTTTGAGGGGTTCATTTTTAGTGAATTTGCAGTAAAGTAAGACTGAACGGCTAGGAGAGAGTTCTCCTGGCGTGATTTAAGAGATGATAGGTCGTCTGGATGTGCTGAGTCAAGCAGCTGGGTGTCATCGGCGTAAGATACCAAACGACCGTGGGGGAGATAGGATGGAAGGTCGTTTGTAAAGATGCTAAAGAGAATCGGACCAATGAGGGATCCTTGTGGGACCCCATGGGATAGAGGAAGGAAAAGAGAGCCGCCCCTCACCATCTGTCGTCGCCCTACAAGATAACTTTTGAACCAGGTCGGGTCAACACCGTACCACTGGAGTTTCATCAGGAGCACACTGTGATCAACACTGTCGAAAGCCTTGCTTAAATCCAATGACGTGATTGCTACCACATGTCCATCATCGACTCGTCGCGAAGTCCACTCAGTCACATCAAGGACGGCGTCCTCGGTCGAGTGGCACGGCCTGTAAGCGTATTGTGAGGGAGAAAACAAATCACATTTGACAAAATACGCGGAGAGCTGTGCACACACTGCTTTTTCACACAGTTTCGAGAGAACTGGTAGAATGGAAATAGGCCGAAAGTTGTTCGCGACATGGCGCGGTCCTGACTTATGGATTGGTACCACTAATGCCATTTTCCAAGCGGCCGGGAAGACACGGTTGACAATCGACGCATTGATGACATGAAGTAGATGTGGTCCTAGAACGGCAAAACAGTTTTTAATAGCAATCAATGGGGGTTTTCAGGGGTCATGCGCCGTTTGCGGCAAATAGATTCTAAAAAAAATCGGAGGGGGAATAAGTTTTAAAAATGGTGCGGACTTTCCGCACTGTTCGCTTAAGCGGTTACGCCCCTGGGTACATCTGCCCGATCTCAGAAGCTAGATTTGGAGGTCATACTTGAAAGCAGCCAGCAGGACGAGGCAAAAGTTGGAGGCCCCTGAAAATAGGAGGCCCCCTGGAAAAGGAGGCCCCTTGACAGGGTGGCCCACCCACTTTTCATGACGTTCCTACGCCCGTGCTCCGGGCGACAATTTTACATATTGTGACCAAACACTTTTCCAAAGACTATGATAGGTTGGCCACAAATGACGTTAGAATGACGTCATGCTCTGCCATTTATTAGGTCAAATTTGGAAAATGACCTTTCAAGATCAACTTATATTTCATTCGACGCGTCTCGACGAGGGGAACACGGTGTTGGCAACATAAATTTCGTGCCTTTCTTGAGTCAAAAGTTATTACAGAAAAACATGTTTCGTAAAACAGCTATTTTTCTAGTTTTTGCCCTTTGGAGGTTAATTGCTAAACCGTTGGCCCAATGTCAAATCTGAGAGCATAGTGCAGAAAGAGCGTTAAAAGGGCAATCAAATGTCATTTTCGCGGGGCTGTAGGTCTATTGTTCCCTGATCATGCGCCGGTATTTCGAAAAAAGTTGAAATAGGCAACATTCTACCTTTGATGACCTTTGGTGACCTGACGTTTAGTCTGACCTAAACAATGACTAAAGTAGGTATTTTTGTCATTATTTTTGACGCTCTTTCGAATTCCGCTTACTGCGTGTCGCTACCTGATCCAGGAGCCGAGTTTGAAGTGGAGTGCTCACCCCTACCGGTTGCCAGAGCCCTATAATTGTGAGTATGTACCTAAGCCAAAATGTTGATAATTTTTTCTTTGTCCTGACCTGTAACGTCATCAGTGACCTTGAAGTCAATAAAATTAAGCTTCGATTGACAGTGCTTTTCAAGGACTATCAAATGCCGTTTGAATTTTGACAATCAGCCCAGTAGTTAACCCGCGCATGACTGGGGTGTTTTCCATAACGCGAGTGACTGGGTGGGGAAGGGGGGGGGGGTGCTCTAGAGAGTCCCCCTCCTCCCTGTATCTTCGAAACCATTGCGCCGATCGTCAAAATCAAAGGGCGTCATATAGCCCTGGAAAAACTGTTGAGAGAAACTTTCATGTCATTGACCTCGAGGTCATCGATGACGTCACAGGTCTGAGGTCAAGTCAAAGTAAAAGTTATCAGCATTTTGGCTTGCTCACAATTAAGGCTCTGGCCGTCGGCTAACAGGTCGGATCAGGCTCATTTTTGGGTTACGCACTCTTTGATATATGCCTTAGTTACCCTGAGTTTACCGAATTTGTACTTCGAATTTTTCAGGTCAAGGCCAGGTCATCCTAGGTCACGGATATTTTATATCATGTATCGGTCACGTGACGCAAGTTTTATGGTCCATTTTGCCCATGGATTTATAAAACAGTATCGTCTGAGTCATTTGCGGTCATTTTCAGCTGCATTTAGCTGAGGTCAGGTCACTTTCAAAAGTTCAAATTTTGAAAATGAAATTTTTCAGCAAAAAAAGGTGTCTATTAGATGAAGTTTGAGCTCAGGAACATTATGATCCTACTTATATCACTGTACAATGTCAAAAACGTACTGATAAATGGATTTCAAAATCTAAAATTGTGAGCTTTTGACTATAATGCGTATAACTCGGCCATTTTTGAAGTTATTGGGCTACAACTTTCTACATTAGGCACCTCATCGGTGGGTGTACCTACCTACTAACATATTCATTCCGTTTTTTTTCTTCGAAAAGACTAAAAGTTTTTGACAAGTCAAAAATATATTTTTGTAACTGTATCTGTATATTTTCGTAAATTTTCAAAATTTTGAAAATCCGAGATAGCAGTTTGATAGCCACGTTCATTCTAAGTCCATTCTTGCAAAGAAATCGGATCTAGCATAAAAGCTGAGCTGTTATGAGCGATTACCGTAGTTCAATGTATTGCATCAAAATCGGCCGACATGACGTCACTCTGACGTTATTTCCGGCCGACCTATGGTAGCTAGGAAGTTTTTATTTAATTCAAGATGTCAAATTAATGCCGCTGAAGGTAGGTACTGCAAGTTTCGTGTTGATACGTCAAGCGGTTTAGAAGATATTGCAGAATAACGGGAGGGGGCTCTGTAGACCCCCCCCCCCCCCCAGTCATGCGCGGCTTAGGGAATCGGAAAGGGCTCTGTAGAGCCCTCTCTTATGTCATCGGCCATAGCTCAATGGGTTTTCTTTATCATCGGGCAGGGGTACAAGGGGCCGTACATTAGCCGAAAACGTCAAACACCAAACCGAGTTGAGCGTGAAACTTTGCATGTCGTATTCTGTCGATTTCTCTATGTCACCGATAATGCGAGCAGGATTGCAACGTCGTTGACGAGAACATAACGGATGTCTTAGGAGAGTTAGGTACAGATACCTACTCTAACCTTATGCCTTATACGGTGACCTTAGCTTACGAAAGGTCACCAGCAGTTCTCAGGAGAGCAGCCCCTCCACCACAGTGGCAGTCAGTTCATCAATGCTACCGGGCGGCCTTGCTTTGCCGCCCTCCCACCCCGATCGAAAGGTGCACTGGCGGCTGCTTTCGAGCAGTCTTTACCCAACCTACCTTACCTGCACGACCCGCTCCACTGCGCGCAGCGCCGCCCCTCCTGTGACGTCACACATACGGGCCGTGACGTCACCGACCACCGCCGCGCCCGCGGCGGCGGCGGCGGTGACGGTGGTGACGGTGGTGGTGGTGCAGTGGCGAGCGAGGCAGCGAAGGGGAGTGGTGGTGGTGCGAGGCCTCTGTGTCCGTGTGAAGGCGTCAGATCGCGGTCTGACAGCGCCCGGTGGCTCTGTGTATCTCGTGTGACCTGGGCTGAGTGTGTGTGTGAGTACGGCGCCCCGACTGTCGGCGATGCTGGGGTAGGAGCGGTACCCGTGCGCTGCTGGCTGCCGCCGTCACCGGACAGTGACCAGGTATGGCCGCCGCGCGCCGGTAGTGGTCGAGCGGTGGGAACCAGCGCCGGCCGACGGCTGGACCCGCCGATCGTCCGGCGGGGTCTTTGTCCTCCGTCGAAACACGGACAGCTAGCCCGGCGCCCTCATGAGTGCATTGTTCAATATTCAGTTCGGTATCCGGTCGGGAGCGTAAGAACAATGCCGTCCGCCCCCATTGACCACGCAGACTCAGGTCGTATTGTCCTTTTTGTATTCGCCAGTTTTAACGTTAGCAGGAGTCCTGCTCAATCGGGTATCAGCTACGCACTACGCACTGAGCACTGAGCATGGGGTTATGCAATTCAATCATTGTGATACCTAATTGCCACTTCCAGTTTGCTGCGGGAGGTCACTGCACGGATATAAATAATCACTCGGAAACTGCACTTCGGTGCAATTTATTCGGCCATCTAGATTCACTGCGTGATGCTGACCGGGGAAATATTAACGTTTACGACTGTTTTATCTGCCCATACTCTGGCATGAAAGGTGGACAGTCCAATTACGGTATGAAGTTCAATTTCATATAAATCTGTCTTTTAATCAATCGCCTGACCTTGTAATGTTTCCGTGCGATTTGCTAAGGTATCCCTTCCAGGGAATGGCCTAATGCGTATACCACTTCGTTCAAACTCATTTTCGGTGAAATCGCGCTCGCTATTTCCTTGTTTAGTCCCTGGGCACCCGGCAAAGCGGACTGCAGCCAGTGCGGTTCCGGCTGGCCCGGCTGGTGACAAGGCCAGCTCGCTCGGCCGGGGAAAGTCGCCGTCGAAAGGAACCCGCCGCCGCGGTGTCAGCAGCGTTTTGTGCCAAGCCGGTTGGGTCAGCGACGCTGGCGAGGAATGTATCGTGCTCAGTGCGCGGGCCTCCCGCGGACCCGGTCGTGGCGGACTCAAGGTCGCGCCCGCCACTACCGCCGCCGCCCTCGGTTCACTCGCTCGTCACCTGCCTGGTTCGAGGTTCGACCTAGCCGCAAAGGCTTCGTGGGCCTGAGTCGTGAGTTGCAGACCGTGAGCCGTGAGTCACAAGCCGTGAGTCGCGGAACAATAATGGTGGATCGAGAGTCGAGAGCGTGAGTCTTGGGCTTAGTCTGATGAACTATCGGCCCTGGAAAGGCGGCAGTGCACCAGCTGATGTCATATCAGGGTGTTCCTGTCTTTAGGAGCCATGTGTGGAAGCCTGCCACGGCTGCGGATTAGGTAGTGCTGGCGGTCGCACAATGCAGAGTTTTGATAACGTTTATCCAACCAGTGCTGACATGCCGTGACCCGTGACCCCGTGGGACGGTTGATGGTTATATCTGGGTCAGGCTAGGTCATGCGGCACTCCCTCCCTCAGTTAGAGGTGGGAGGGAGATTGGCGAGCATCTCTCTCTCTCTTTCTCTCTCTCTCTCTCTCTCTCTCTCTCTCTCTCTCTCTCTCTCTCTCTCTCTCTGTCTCTCTCACTCCTCTCTTTCCTCTCCCCTCGGGGCTGTGTAAAGAGCGCAGAGACATCCGCACCACCACTCGAGGACAGCCGCGCCATCCGCTGTCACCGACACCGCTAAGAAAACAGGCGACCGTCTCCTCTCCCACCAATGACCTCCCTAGTCGCCAATGTATGCTACCTCCCGCCCCACCCCGCCCTCCTCTCTCACCCCCACCACCAGCCAGTTTCTCCTCAATGGGCGGCGAAGGTCGCTCGTGAGTCCGGCGATCCTGTTCGCGACTGATACGCATCTCTCCAACACGGCCGCGCGTGGCGCCGGGTCTCTGGAGGTCTCCCCAGTCCCCACCCCTCCCCTAGCTGCGCGTGGCGAGGGACCCTCACCGTTTCTCAAAGACTCCCGTGCCGGTTGCGCGGGCCGAGCTCGCCACTCAGCGGCGCGCACGTTTCACCAGCCGGAGGTGCGGCGCCGGCGCAGTGACGAGAAATGGGCACGCGGCACACATCGGAGCGACGGACGGCGCCGCATTCCACCGCCGCCGGCCGCGGGCAGGGCGAGAGAGACAACGTATACCGCCCCCGGGCGCGGACGGGCCGGCCGCACATCCGGGCCGACCGACTCGATGGCCTGTCAGCGGCGGCTTTAATGACGCCAGATGATGGGCCGCGCAGAGGATGGATTTACAGTGGAATGCTAAATTAGGGGAAGGGATAAATGGAGATAATTTTGATGTGGTTTTTAAGTACATTTAATTGGTGTTTGTTGGAATTTTGAACGTTTGGTGTAAGCGGTACATATTGCGTTACCTTATGCATTGTTCTATAAATTACAATATGCGGGATAGAAAATAATTTTGCCCAAAATTTGTCATAACTGTCAAAGAACCGTGATCCTCGCTCGCTTCTTTCGCCACGTCGCCTGACCGAAAATGCGTTTTTTAACCATGCTCATTGCTCAGTGAGACATTTCCGGACTTCCTAGTTCCTTCCGTATCGGCTCTTCCTTCTCTGGGATAAAACTTCAACCGCGCAACCAACCCTAAAGAGAGCTCGCAACTCATATGTCCGTGATCACTCTATGATCATACCAGCGATAATACTCGATGATCAGCGATCATTCATCCCAATGTTCGCTCTACTGTATGATAGACTCCAACAGCGGGACTGAACTCTTAAGAACCTTTGCAGCTGATCGACGATCTGTCTTCGTGATCACTCTATGATCGCAATGATGAATGACGCTCGATAGTCGATGATCAGCGATCACTCACCTCAATCTATCTCTCCCCTTTCAGGATGGACTCGGAGTACGAGCGGATCCGCCGCTCGTGTCTGTGTGTCGGAGAGCTGTGGCAGGACCCCGACTTCCCGGCGGTGCAGGCCTCCGTCTTCTACCACCAGACGCCGCCGTTCCAGTTCGTCTGGAAACGACCAGCGGTGAGTCGAAACTGCATCTCCTCTTCGGCATAGATGGAAACTAACCGAGGTGGCAAGATGAGGATAGGGAACGAAAATTGAAAGCCCTGCATATCCTTATTATATGCACTTTCACGTAGTTATATTGCTTTGCTTGTGATAGCAGATGGTTTAGGTAGATGTGTTAGCTTTCTATGCGGGTATGCTTTCTTATCTCCTGCTCCTCTTATCTCCTGCTTTCTTCTTTCGAAACCGAACTTAATGTGGCTCTTGAGCGTCTATAAGAAGCGAACCATGACCGAATTGGGGAGTGTAACCGTGTTAGCTTTCTATGCGGACATGCAGTTACTGATATAACCATACTGCGCGTTAAAGTCTCTTGCTCTTTTGCTTCGAAATGGAACCTGTAGTCGTTTTGAGCGCCTGTTGAATAGTGTTAGCGATGACTTCACCCATTTCGTGTCGAGGCGCTATGGAATCATGAAAAACGTCTGCTTGCATGCGGCATACCGGACAATCGCAGCCACATGAATGCAGCGAGCGAGCAGTTCTTATTTTGTTATTTTGTAAGGGAGCGAAACGCGTACCTACCCGAGTTATTTCGAAATGAATGCTGGTGTTTTCCTCCATTTTCATGAACTGCAGTATTGGTCCCATTTTGTAGACCGATGGCTACCTCCATACATACCGATGACCGATGGTGGCCCCATAATGGACCGATGCCGGCCCTTCCATGTATACTTCGGAGCAGCGATAGTCTCTTTTTACGGACTAGTAATTCCCAGCTTTATAGATCGGTCACGGGGTTATGGCTGCTCTACATATACCAGACTGGGACACCACCTCCACCTATAGACAAATATTTTAACTCCCGTTGATCGGTGGCAGACCTTCGGTGGCTCCTTTGACCGCCATCTCACGAAAGTTGCGCCTCATATGCGTCTATATTGGTATTTGCCTACAGAGGGAGATCGCCCAGCCGACCGACCGACCGCCCCTAAGATCTATCTCTTACCACTAACTATTGCACCTAGAACGGTGCATTATAAAGGGAGTTTGTCTTCACCTCCGAGCATCTGCCGCAATTCGGCAGAGCACGCCGACAAAGCTCGTTGGTATAAGTGGGCACCGATGAACAAGGCAGTCCAGGCCCCTAAAAATCCGAACCCGTCATATCGACTGACTTGCACCATCCGGCCCTCGGTCTCATCGATCTCCTGCGGCTCGACCAAACTCAGCCGTCACTCCGTTAGTGAGGACGAGTTTGCGTCCGTTTGACGTGGGAATGGAGCGGTGGTCAGGGCCGGCGGCACTGTCCGGTGTGTGAGTCACCGGACGGAGCTGGTGCGGAGCGTGGGAGGGCACCGTGCCGACCCGGGGCAGCCGGCACGGCGCGGCACCCTTGACGGGGCAACTGGAGCCGTCGGTGGGGGCGGGGATTTTGGTCCGTGAATATGGTGCGAATGGCATCTTGTGGTGCGGCATGACGCAGACTAGATGGCACTTGCTTACCGATAAAACATTATTTTCATGCCAATCATTATTATGTGGCGCATCTTGCGAAATTCCCAAACGTTAATTTATCCCCGCTGGCTATTCGTGATCATCATATTCTACGTGTTCTGCTAAACGTGCACTTCCATGTTCTTCCATGCACACTGCACTTCTATGTTCCTACATACGAAATGCATCCAGCCCGAACAGTGCTCTAAGCGTTTGAATGATATCCCGATTGTACCAAACCATAATTCAGACAATTAGCCAATAATGGCATATGATCACCATTCCTTAGCCTGATTTGGAATAATTACGGAGCGAGCGAAGCGAGCGTAGTCTTTCCTTAGATTAACGGAAATTTCTGAGTATGAGCGGCCGGCCGGCCGGCCGGCCGTGGTCACGCTTTTGCGAGGCTTATATCTCAGCAACCACTCGACCGATTTACACGCGGTAATTTTTGAAGGGTAGCTTCATTCCTTCTACCAAGTATTGGACTATCCCCGATGCATGTGGGTGACCCCTTATGCACGTGCCACGTGCAAAACGAAGAGGTGTCACTTTTGTAATTGTTGCAATATCTCGGTAACTACTTGGCCGATTGCGCTGAAAGTTGGCATGTAGGTAGGCACCCACTAGGCAATGCATATCCATGTGCCAGAGTTGGGGTGCTGCTGCACGTGCGCACGTGCAGGGGTCGATTCCAGATCTTGAGAACGGCTGGACCGATGACACTCAAATTTGGCACATGGTTGGGGACCGGTTAGTAGGGTGCCGTGCAAAAGTCAGTTGGGACCCATTTTGCACGTGCGCACGTGCAGGGTGCCGCTTCCAGATCTCGAGAACGGCTGGGCCGATTGTGCTCAAATTTGGCACATCGCTAGAGACCGGTTAGTAGGGTGCCGTGCACAAGTCAGCTGGAGGTACCCCGTCGAAATTTCGCACGTGCAAGGCCCACCCTCTCGCTCGCTCCGTTAGTCGCCCCAAAAGGCGTTATACTGGTTGATTGCCCTTGCTGATACCGGTATAAATGGAGACGAAACCCCGATCATATCGGAACCCTCGCTCTTCCACCATTTCGAGACGACCGCTTGAGGTCTGATATTTGTCAACCAAATTCAAATAATGAGCATGACTATCCTACGCCATAATCATTAACCAGCGTCTTTCTACCTTCACAGGAGCTGTTTCCCGACCCGTTGTTTATTCGAGACTCGGTGCTTGACTTCGATGCCTACCCGGGCAAACTCGGTAAGTGCCTGTCCACTTATCTACGCGATCTCTCGGTCCTCTCGCTGTCATTTTGTTTGTTCTCTCACCGTACTCTCTCCTTTCCCCTCACCATCTTCTCACATATCCCCTTAGCGCCCTCTTCTGTCCTCTCACTGTTTTCTACCTGCCCTCTCATCATCTTACTCTATCCTATCACCCTCTCACTGGACCAGGAGCACGGGCTAGAACTGCACATTGGTAGCACCAGCACCGGAACTGTCGCCGGAACTTCCCCTCCCCACCCCTCCCTCCCCTCCTCTCTCCCTCCCTCCGCTAATATACCGGTCGAGAACCGGCCGCGCCGAGAGAGGGAGAAAGTGGTCCCAGACGGCCTACACGGAGGTGGCTCAGGATGAGGTGGTCGCGCGCCCGACGGATGAAATCGGCGTCGGATCGGCTTGTCGGAAGTGAGGCACAGGCTGCAATGTCTAGCTCTCTCTGGGATGTGCCCGAGCCTGGTGGCGCCTGCTAATTAATCAGAGGCGCAGTGCAGGCTGCAATACGCAGCACTTCCTACATAGATACGCACCTGATACCTACTGCATCTGTTACCAGTACCTTTGTATCAGCTCATAGTGACAAGCTATTGTTCAAGCATTAAATCCTCTCCGAATATGTGCGTTGTGTCAAACCTGATCACTAGCATGGGACGGCTCACGCTACATTTCCACCGTCTCGATTTTTGTTCCTGGCATCGCCTCTTACGGGCAGTAGCGCTGTGCAATATGCAGTGTGCAGTGCGGTGCAGCAGACGTGAGACGGCTATGGGGGTGCGGCATTCTGCTGCGGCGTGCAGCAACATTGAGCTACGCCTGTCTGTGTCCGCCTTCGTTTGTTCCTTTCCACTGGTGTCTGAATCTGTCCCGTGCCTATCGAGCTGGTTCAATATTGCGGCACACCGTGCATCGGATCGTGGGAAATTGACAACAATGCAATAACTGCTCAACCAACCACCCACTCGACTCTCACAGTCTGAGATGCCCGCCACTAAGACCCACCCTTCGGCGGGATGAGTCTGCGATGGGCGGACTCCTCTCGTCTGTCGGCACGGCCCTCCTCCCCTGTCGCTCGCACCATCCGAGGGTCTGCCCACACAGCCCACCTGCTCTCCTTCAGTTCCTGGACCCGTCAGCTGTTCGTCCGCGCACCTGTTAGACGGATCGTTTGTCAACATATAACGGGAACTATTGTCAAGTGATGTGATTTAAATGCGGCTGAGAGGCACTTTAAATGACAGGTGTATTCGAACGGTTGCTGGATAGAAACCCATACCGGTAGCCAGTGGCGTATCCAAGGGGGGACCCTGGGGGTCCTAGGGTCCCCCCTGGAGCAAAAAAAATTTTTTTTTACTCGAAAAAAATTGAAAACACTTTGAGGGCCCTTTTCACCACTTACATTTTTTTTACATAATGAAAAGTATCAATTACATTTTTAGGGACCCTTTTAGGACTATCAGAGGACCCCTTTAGGCCAACGAGGGACCTTGTAGAGTAAATTAAGGGCCCTTTACAACGAACAGGACCTTCTCAGGCACACAGAGGGCCCTCTCAGACACACAGAGGGCCCTCTCAGGCACTCAGAGGGCCCTCTCAGACACACAGAGGGCCCTCTCAGGCACTCAGAGGGCCCTCTCAGGCACTCAGAGGGCCCTCTCAGGCACTCAGAGGGCCCTCTCAGGCACTCAGAGGGCCCTCTCAGACATCTTGAAGAGGTCGAAAAGAGCCCTCTGAGCTCAAAGAGGGCCCTCTGAGATCAAAAAGGGCCCTCGGAGGCAACAGAGGGCCCTACAATGCAACAATAGAGCCCCCTGTGGTCACCAAAGGGCCCTCTGAGGCGAATAGGGGGTCCTTTTAGGCAAACAGAGGGCCCTTGGAGGCAAACAGAGGGCCCTCTAAAGGGGCGAATAAAGGGACCCTCTGAGACGAACGGGGGCCAGAGCCCAGAGGGCCCTCTCAGGCACTCAGAGGGCCCTCTCAGGCACTCAGAGGGCTCTCTCAGGCACACAGGGGGCCCTCTCAGGCACACAGAGGGCCCTCTCAGGTACACAGAGGGCCCTATCAGGCACACAGAGGGCCCTCTCAGGCTCACAGAGGGCCCTCTCAGGCACACATAGGGCCCCCTCAGACACACAGAGGGCCCTCTCAGGTACACATATGGTCCTCTGAGACACACAGAGGGCCCTCTCAGGTACACAGAGGGGCCTCTCAGGCACACATAGGGCCCCCTCAGGCACACAGAGGGCCCTCTCAGGCAAACAGAGGGCCCTCTCAGGCAAACAGAGGGCCCTCTCAGGTACACAGAGGGCCCTTTCAGGCACACAGAGGGCCCTCTAAAACACACGGAGGGCCCTCTCAGGTACACAGAGGGCCCTTTCAGGCACATAGAGGGCCCTCTCAAACAAACAGAGGGCCCTCTCAGGCACACAAAGGCCCTCTGAGACACACAAAGGGCCCTCTCAGACACACAGAGGGCCCTCTCAGGTACACATATGGTCCTCTGAGACACACAGAGGGCCCTCTCAGCCACACAGAGGACCCTCTCAGGTACACATAGGACCCCCTCAGGCACACAGAGGGCCCTCTCAGGCAAACTACACAGAGGGCCCTTTCAGGCACACAGAGGGCCCTCTCAAACACACAGAGGGCCCTCTCAGGTACTCAGGGGGCCCTCCCAGGCACACAAAAGGTCCGCTAAGACCAGCAGAGGGCCTGTTAAGACGAACAGAAGGGCCTCTGAGGTACGAGGGTCAATTTCAGGCCACAAGGTATCCTATGAGGCCACCAGACGGCCCTCTTAGATTAAAGATGGTCCCTGGAGGTCACCAGAGGGCCCTCTGAGGTGAACAAAGGGCCCTCACAGCCACCTCAAAGAGGGCCCTCTGAGATCGAATAGATCAAAGAGATCAAAGAGGGCCCTCTAAGGCGAATGGAGGGCCTTCAAAGGCCACAAAGTGCCCTCTCAGGCCACTGGAGGGCCTTCTGAGGTGATATGATGCTATGTCAGACCACCAGGAGCCCTATGAGGTCATCAGGCCCTCTGAGATCAAAGAGGGTCCTTGGAAGTCATCGGAGGACCCCTTGAGGCCCCTTGAGGCGAACAAAGGCCAGAGGGCCCCCCTTAGACACCACAAAGAAGTAAAAAAGATCCCTCTGAGTTCAAAGACAGCTCTCTGAGATGTAATAAGGCCATTTGAGGCCTCTGAGGGCCCTCTGATGCCACAGAGAGGCGCCCGCTGATACCAAAATAGGGTCCTCTGAAGTCTGAAGCCACCAGAGGGCCCTCTGAGGCGTATAGCGGGTCCTCACATCCACTTCAAAGAGGGCCCTCTGAAAATCAACTGGCCCTCGGAGTCAGTGTCCCAAAATTGTATTTTGGCTTGGGTGTCACAGGGGGAAATAGGTCACCCAAAAGGGGGATAAGAGTGGACAATTGTCAGTCACAGGGCAGCCGGAGCCCTCTGAGAAGGTCACTTGAGCCTTACAACAGAGGACCCTCTGAGGTGATATGAAGGCTATGTCAGGCCACTATGGGCTCTATGAGGTCAGCAGGCACTCTGAGGAAAAGACTGGCCCTCTGAGGGGAACAGAGGGCCCTTTAGAACAATCAGAGGACTTTTTAGGCCAACTAGGGGCCTTAAGAGGTCAACAAAGGGCCCTTTGGGACACAAACAGGGCCTCTCAGGCCACCAGGGGCCTCATGTATTAGACAAACATACGACCATCTGAAGTAAAAGAGGACCTTTTGAGGTAAACAAGGGCCCCTGGAGAGAAAACAAAGGGCCCTTTCAGGTACCTAGAAGGTCCATGGAGGCCACTAGAGTGCCCTTTGAGGCCAGTGATGGTCTGCAGAGGCCCTCAGAGGGTCCCTCTGAGGGTAACAGAGGGTCCTTAAGACGACCAGAGGCCCCCTTGAAAATGCAGGTGTCACAAGGTCCGGTTTGCACCAAAGGTCAGGTAGCTATGCCCAGTTTTGGCTCTCTGTTGCCGACGTGTTCCGAGCTGTCGCAAAAAAAAAAACGATGTGGTGGCACCCACCGGCTCCCACTCGGCCGGCCAGGGTCCTTCTAACCAGGGATGCGGAGCCGTGGAAATTTCAGACGTCTCCGGCTCCAGCTCTGGAGAAAAAATCGGCTTCGGCTCCGGCTCCGGCTCCGGCTCCGGCTTCGACTCCAATACTCAGTACATCCTCTATACAATTAAATACGGGTGGAAGAGAAAAGATGAAGGATTGGTTCACGTTGCTTCTGTATTTGCATAACAAGGCTATTTTGAATACCACATGTTTTACTGCCTTGTACTGTCAAACCGAACTATGTAGGTCAATAATTTTTTCCTCTTCAAAAAAGCAGCCGGAGTCGCCGCCTTTTGGACGGCTCCGGCTCCGGTTCCGGCTCCGGGCAAAATATGCCGGCTCCGGCGGCTCCGGCTCCAGCTCCGGCTCCACACCCCTGCTTCTAACTCGGCTTCTGAGCCACGTACCAGCACGCCAAAGGCAGCGTTCGAAAGGACGCAAACAATAATGACGAAATTACTCTGGTCATTTTTAGATCAGGTCAAAGGTCAGTTCACATAGGTCATCCAAGGCTAAATTTCGCCAATTTTCTGGTCCAATTTCGACAATTTTCAACAAACCACCGCATCACTCGGAAATGAATGCCGTGCCGGGGAAAAGCGTAGTTAATAGCTCTTTTAACCCGCGCCGGGCCGGTGCTCTGAGATTCCGCGCCGGGCCGGAAGGGGGGTGTGTCTGAACACCCCCTTCTAACTCGGCTCCTGGGCCACGTAGCGACACGCGAAAAGCGGCAATCGAAAGAACGTCCAAAATAAGGACGAAAAAACTCGGTCATTTTTTGGGTCAGGTCAAAGGTCAGGTCACCAGGGGTCACCAAAGGTAAAATGTTGACTATTTCAACATTTTGGAAACTGCCAACGACTATCTCGGGAACCGATAGAGCTACAGCGCCAGAGAAAAGGGCATTCAATAGCCCTTTTACAGACCTTTCTGAGTAATGTTCTCAGATTTGACCTCAGGTCAACGGTTTAGCCTCCAGAGGGCAAAAACTCCAAAAATAGCCGTTTTTACGAAAAGCGTTTTTTTCGACAATAACTTTTGACTCAAAAGAGTCATGACATTAATTTTGCCAGCATCGTGTTCCTCTCGTCGAGACGCGTCGAACGAACTATAATTGGACCTTGAAAGGTCAACTTGAAAATTTGACCTCAGGTCAAGGTCATGACCTGACCGGAAAAGGTCATGTTACATATCATTCGATCCGCAACGTCGATTCGAACACATCTAAGGCGTTTTCAGCGCTCTAGCACGCCTCTATCAGAAGTTATTGGCGAAAAACTGTTAGATTCTGTTCGTGACCTGAGATGACCTCGGGGACATAACGAGGGGTCACAGTTGCCATTTTCCGATTCAGTGTGCCAATTTTACTTACATCTCGATGTTAGAGAGTGTCTAGAATAGCGTTCGTGCAAAACAGACGCTTTTCAATTTTCTCCCATTGACTGATAGGTAATGGAGAGGCCGCGATACTCACCTGACCTTAGGTCACCGATATCGAAATTCCGAGATAAACATTTTATAGATTATGTTGCTCTTATCAATCGCTGAAAGTTTCAAGGCAATCGATCAATCGGTGTAGCTATGACGAGCATTCTTTTTTTTCTGAGGTGAGGTCACTTGGCGTGACCTTGTGACCTGACCTAAGGCGACCTGGGTCTGAAATTTTCACAACATGTGCGGAAAATATGCACAAACAGGTGTGGAGCGCCGCCGTTTTTGAGATATCTGCGAAAAACCGCAGGGGGTGTTCAAACACCCCCCCCCCCGGCCCGGCGCGGGTTAACACCCGTTTCGCCGTTTCCATCCTCAGGACATTCAAATCCTTCTCCTCCATGCCGCAACCCATGATCCAGGCTGGACCTGGACGGGCAACTTTATACCATGCGGGCGGCTCCCATTGGAGCGCACTGCAGCTCCTAAGGAAGCACACTCGTAACCGGGTGCAGCGAGCACTTTGGGGGCTGCAGTCGGCCTGTCCTGTTGGACAGGCTCAGCCCCGGTGACTCACCAAGGTGCCCACCCAGACCAATGTCTCCCTCAATTCCTATCATCCTTCCGGCCCTGAAATGGTCTGGTCAGACCGAAAGGGTATAGCCCAACAAAACAAACAAAACTCTTTTGACACTCTTTCTGTAATTTGTGCTCAGATTTGACCTAGGGTCAACCTTCCAGCCTGGGCCCAACCCAAGGCGGGGCTAAACTGTGCTCAGATTTGACCTAGGCCTGTTAATTGTACACCTTTTATCTCGGAACATTTTTATGTTTCTACAGCTCTGTAGGGCTGACAGCTCTTCCTGCGAAACCTTTTTTGGGTCGAAAATGGCAGAACATGACGTCATTTGCGGCCAACCTATCATAGCCTCTGGAAAAAAAAACAATGGTCACAATGTGTAAAATGGATGCCCGTAGAGGTTCTGAAAGTTTGGTGGGGATATCTGCAGTCATTTAGGAGATAGCTACGGAAGAGGGCAGGGGCCGTTTCGCCCCCCCCCCCCACGGGACGCGGGTTGAACGCCCTTTCAACTCAGGCTACAAGAGCCCTTTTGCCACTTAAGGGCCCTTTCAACCCAGTCAGTCAAGGGCCCTTTTGACTGCGGATCCCCCCTGAGAGAAATCCTAGATACGCCACTGCCGGTAGCGAGTTCAAGTGGCGCTTGTCTAACACAAAGAATGTGCTCACCTCACCCAACGGAAATCGTCTCTCTGCAACCTAAAGTCGTAGCGCTGCAATTGCACTGCAGCGAAAGTCGTGCTCGTTTTGTGCAATCTTGCAAGGTCCCGTTAAACATCTGAGCCGTGATAATTTTCCACTTATCGTATACATATATCAGGAAGTTGGTCGTATTGTTAAGCAAAGATAAAGCCTTTTATTTAGGCTTCCGGACTTTCTCATTGTTCAGCCTAAAGTCGTATCTAATAGAAGTTTCAAGAATAATTTAAACTATGTTGATTTATCATGAAACTTGGCGTCTTTCTGATGTCAGTGTTTACTTCTAATGTTTACCACTGCTCGCCCGTCGAGTCGCCAGCTCACCGCCGTAAAAACGGGCACGCTCTGACCGTCACGGACCACGGGCATGTCTCACGACTCGCCCACCGTGACTCCGTCGCCGGGCCGTTTGGAGCGGCTGCACGGGGCCATGTCACCGGCGTCACTCTGTCCGCACTTACCCGGCACCGTGACAGCGGAACGCATAGACCGAGACAACGCGAAGGAGGGGAATGAACAGCCATATGTAGACGATAGAAGGGACTGCTGTGACCGAACCAACAACAGGAGAATTGAAAGGGAGGGAAAGCAGGAGGGAAGGGTAATGAGTGAACCTGGGAACTTGAGAGCATATCGACCGAAACTCAACGGAGGGAATGGAAAATAAGCAATCGGTGATTCAGTCAGACCAAAATAAGGCGAATGACCGTCAACTTTCTGAATGGCCGGATCACAGAGGAGAACTTTGCTTAAAATCATGACCTTTGTGAGTCAATGCATGTTCTTAAATGCTTATCCAGCATCCACGGTCTTCCTATGCCTACTTCCCGCCGCGAAATCGTCGCCGTCATTAAATTCCCCGTGTGGCCTTCAATCTTTAAACGTCCGATGGGCGACGGCCCTGTAGCGGCGAAACCCCGCCCAGACCCATTGTTTTCTCCGGCGCTCCACCTTCACTTCGCCGGAAGTTCTATGAATGAAACACCAAACCCTGATGGCTCTTAGATGACCCGCGGTGTGTTAAGCCCGCTTTTCTAACACCTCTCCGCTCGTTTTCAGGTGACCGGTGGTTCATCTCGTGTATCGGCTGTCTGCAAATGACCCGAGGTCTATTCTACCGCGTGGTACCCGCCGATCAGTCGTTCGCAGGCGACGGCTATGCCGGCATCTTCCGGTGAGTATGCGTGATTTGGTGTCACCGGTGCTGACGTGACTTCTGACTTATGTCATTATGATGTCGCATATTATATAGCGTTACTAGAATGTTACGCAGAGTGATTGATCCAGAGAAGGACCCGGGGCCACGTTCCGCAAAAAGACTGAAATTTAAAATACCTACATTGTATATCGCCTAATAGTATTGAATTAAAAGAAATGAACAAACTTCACAATGCGATTGTCCCTCTATAAATTTTCGAGTAGAATCCTCCTATGAAAGAGCTGGTGATGATTATAACCGTCACCAAAGCCGTTGCTGACAAGTGGCAAATGACATCACAGCGACCAAAGCCACGACCACCACAGACTTCGCCAACAGAGCATAAGGCTGACAGATGGCCGTATTCGCAATGTGAACTGGTTTCTCAAGGTAACGCTGTCGCTTAGGCACAGGACATGAATAGGCAAAACATCTGGAAGTGGACTGATTTTCTCCAGCAGCGTGGTACGCATAAGACATCTGCGGCATTTCCAAACACTGCTTGCGCCGTCCCGTCGCCAGCAGCGTCCTCAACTGTCATAAAATAAACTACCTACCGTCTTCCATCAGCACGTGACTGGCACCTGAGGCACCACTGTCCGCCATTCCAGCGCGTGCACGCGTTTCACTTGCTCTCTTCTGAGCTGACTGGCTCGGTCAGCGCAAAGAATTCGGCCGGCGAAAGTGTTTGGGCTAGTTCAGTCACGCATGATAAGCGGCCTTCGCGCTCGGCGCTCTGGCCTCACTCCTGCTGAGATTGGCCCGGTGGCTCGCGCGGCGCCTAAAAACGCCCTCGAGCTGGACGCGGTGGGCATGGCGTGTGCACGACCCCGGTGCCAACTGTGCAGCGGACGCTTTTTGTAGCGTGCTCGCCGGTTCCGTCAGGCGTATATGGACGCTACGAGTTTCAGTTTTGCGAATTGGACGGATTTCGACTTTTGAAATGTGTACGGCTTTTCGGTTGTGGCGTGCACATTTACGTTATCATGCACGGTAACGTAGCTCATATCGCCGCTTTGTTTTTAATGTGGGCACCTTTTTATGAATTCCGGCTGTATACATTGTCACTGAATCTATCCTTAACCAAATCCGGTTCCTTGTAGCAGTTGGTAGTGATACTGAAACACGAAGTTTGCACCAAGGGTAAATTTGCCTTGCATGCTTCAATCAGTTTTAGCGGCATGTATGCAGCAATATTTCTGTAGCCCCACCGATGTAACAGTTACCTATAGTTGTAACACTGTATTTCTCTACATTCATTTTTCATAATGCATTAATGGCGAAAGAAGTTTACAGAGTTAATGAAGGCGGGGCTGCATTTCAATGCTTCATTCAGCACCCAATACTTGGCTGTCTGCGCAAGCAGCTAAGTACATAATAGCTCCTCCTCTGTCTGTCCATCCATCCGCCCGTCCGCCCGTCCGTCTGTCCATCTGTCCATCTGTTCTTCTGTCCGTCTGTCTGTCTGTCCGTCTGTCCGTCTGTCCGTCTGTCCGTCTGTCCGTTTGTCCGTCTGTTCGTCTGTCCGTCTGTCCATCCGTCTGTCTGTCCGTCTGTCCTTCTGTCCGTCTGTTCTTCTATCCATATGTCCATCTGTCCGTCTGTTCTTCTATCCGTATGTCCATCTGTCCGTCTCGTCTGTCCGTCTGTCCTTCTGTCCATCTGTCCGTCTGCCCTTCTGTCAGTCTGTCCGTCTGTCCATCAGTCTGACCGTCTGTCCTTCTGTCCGTTTGATTGTCTGTCCGTCCGTCTGTCCGTCTGTCCATCTGTCTGTCTGCCCGTTTGCGGTGCCTGCTAAACGGTTTCGAGGCAGTCGGGGCCTCTCGGGTGTCAGAACCGTATACCTGACCGGGACTGACCCCGCCGGCACCCGAGGTGACCCTGTCGGTGTGTCTGAGGTGTGCTCTTTGCACGCTGCACCATGGCCTCCTGTGCACTGGTGCGTGGACACTGTTAGCACCTGCGGCGGCGCGGCGGACGCGCGAGGCGTGGCTAGTGGGCGCCTTTCAAATAGGACTGGATTGACATGATGTAAAACGAGTGTTTGATGAAGAATTAAGCCAGCCAGGATTGACATGTCAGTAACGGATGGATAGTTTTGAGCTCAAAATGGCGTGCAGTAGGGCGGAGTCAGGATTTTGCATCGATATCGAAACGTCGTTGATGCCTACAATATATAAAAATGCGATAATTTTAGCAAGCAAGCTAATGTGCAACGTCAGATGGTTGTTCAAAAAAGTCATATAAAAATGCGTTTAGAGTTCAACCATTGTCTGCAAGCTATTGCATTTGTTCTTTTAAATTCTGCATCAATTGTAAGCTAGTAAATGTCAGTGTGGACAATAAATGACTGGTATTGATAGCGAAGCTGAGCAATTATTTGTAACGACCAGCAGTTATTTATGGAGGAAAAAGCAGGTAGCATTGCATATACCTATCTGTCCCCTTTGTCAGGGCTTCAACGGTCCAATAGATGGCGACGTGTCATTACCGCCTACTCATCATGGCTCACTTCGGCATAATTCTCTACTGCGCCTGGAAATAGCGACCTATTTTGCACTGAAACGTTGAACTGCGTGTGGGAAGATCGTGCCACTTCTTTGGTCTGGGAGTAGAGAGAGAAGGGCGGACAATGTGCCGCACATTCATCGAGACGTTTCTCAGCCCCTCAGTCCCTCAGCCCACCTCCCGAGCTAGGTGTTTGTTTTGACACGGCACCTCCACCGGGGCGGAGGATCCGTTATGTTCCGACACCCTGGGTGGGCACGGGCGGCGTCGGAGGCCGGGAGGGCAGGCACAGTCTACACATACCTGTCACCTGTCACCTGACACCTGACAGTCCTCTCAGTCTGTCACCTGACAGACTGTCAGCTGCTGTCACAGAGCCGCGACAGGCGGACGGACGCCGGTGAAAGGCGTCAGACGGCGGCCCTCGGCAGCCCGGGAGGCCAGTTTGGCAACGCCAGGGAGTGGTCAGCCGGTCATGCCGAGTGGATTGGTGCGCTGTAATGACCGCTGGGTGACCGGCCTGGAGGGGCCTGAGTGCTGGGTGACCGGTCGGGAGGGGCCTGACCGTTGGGTGACCGACGGGAGGGGCCTGACTGCTGGGTGACCGGCCCGGAGGGGCCTGACTGCTGGGTGACCGACCCGGAGGGGCCTGACTGCTGGGTGACCGGCCCGAAGGGGCCTGACTGCTGGGTGACCGGCCAGGAGAGGCCTGACTGCTGGGTGACCGGCCGGGAGGGGCCTGACCGCTGGGTGACCGGCCGGGAGGGACCTGACTGCTGGGTGACCGGCGGGAGGGGCCTGACCGCTGGATGACCGGCCGGGAGGAGCCTCTGGATACCTGCTGGATGAGAGACAGGGAGGGACAGCGGCGCTGGGTACGGGTCTGGTTAGGTCTTCTGAATCGGGGCGAGCGTGAAACGAGAGAGCAGGCTATATGCTCACCACCAACTTTACAGTGAATCTTTTCTAGTAGCCACATCCGTGAAATGACCAAACTTGAGCTCATCGAACGATATTGGGTGGTATGTTGGTTTCCATCTAAATCGGACAGCATTCGAAAGCTTTAACCCGCGCCCTGCTAGGGGGGTGTTTGAACACCCCCCTTGTGGTTTTTCGCGAATATCTCAAAAACGGCGGCGCGGAGCGCCGCCGTTTTTGGTACACCTTACCATACATCAATTCTACACATGTTGTGAAAATTTCAGACCAAGGTCATTCAAGGTCAGGTCACCAGGTCACTTGAAGTGACCTCACCTCATAAAAAGTTTCAATGTCTGTCATAGCTACACCGAGTGACCGATCGCTTTGAAACTTTCAGCGATTGCTAAGAGCAAGAGCATGTACAAAATGTATATCTCAGAATTTTGATATCGATGACCTAAGGTCAGGTCAATTTTGCGACCTCCCCATTATAAGTCAATGGGAGAAAATTGAAATGCGCCTCTTTTGGACGAAAGACATTATAAACACTCCCAAACACCGAATTACAAGTGGTTTAGACACACTGAACATGAAAATGGTGTCCGTGACCCTTGTTTATGCCCTGAGGTCATCTTAGGTCACGAATGGTATCTAACAGTTTTTCGCAAATAACTTTTGATAGAGGCATGCTAGAGCGATGAAAACGCCTTAGATGTGTTCAGCTCGACGATACGGATCGACTGATATGCAACATGACCCTTTCCGATCAGGTCATGACCTTGACCTGAGGTCAAATTTTCAAGTTGACCTTTCAAGGTCAAGTTATAGTTCATTCGATGCGTCTTGACGAGAGGAACACGATGCCGGCAAAAGTAAGCTCGTACAGGGCTTGAGTCAAAAGTTATTGCAGAAAAACTGTTTCCGAAAAAATCGGCTATTTTTGCAGTTTTTGCCCCCTGCAGGCAAAACCGTTGACGTTAGGTCAAATCTGAGAGAACTACTCAGAAAGGGCGTTAATAGGGCTATCGAATGCGCTCTTCCGCGGCGCTGTAGCTCTATTGGTTCCCGAGTTATGCGTTGGCTTCTTGGAAATTGTCGACATTCGACCTGGAAATCGGCGAAATTTTGCCTTCAATGACCTCTGGTGACCTGACCTTTGACCTGACCAAAAAATTGACCGAAGTGATTTCATCATTATTTTTGACGCTCTTTCGAACGCCGCCTTCTGCGTATCGCTACGTGGCCCAGGAGCCGAGTTACAAGGGGGGGGGGTGTTCAAACACCCCCCCCCCCCAGCAGGGCGTGGAAATCCAGGACCCCCAGCCGGGCGCGGGTTAAGATGGTTCTTGATCGAGATAACTATCCGTGAATAGCACTAGCTGGTATGTAGCTATTAGCTTTCCAGTCGTATGGTGAACACTTTATTATTCAGGACCACTCAGCCACGCCGCATAACGCACGGCGTATCCTGAATATTTATGACCGAGATCATTCACATGAGATGCGTGCTGTGAAAGTCCAGACGCATGTTTGTCCAGCTATATCCGTCAGATTTAGGCCCAGCCATGACGTTCCCAATGAGCGCCCCGCTGATCCAGCGGCAGACCTTGCTGTAGGCTAAATGCTTCGAAAGTAAGAAGCTGTATCTACTTTGTCAGCACCACCAGTACAAAAATGCTGATCATTTCTTGTAAAATCGCATGAGTTTGAAACAGAGTCTTATTTGAAACAATTAACTCGATTAAATATTCAATGCCTACACTTAAGCATATGAACAATCCTATGTAGTAGGTAACAAGTCTTTTACGTTGACGTGCAATTACTTTTGAATATCTGATCAGTAGTAACAGCACTGTTTGATGTCTGTTAACCCGCGCCCCAGTGGCGGTCTCCGCCAACTTCGCCCTAGTTTGGGGGGGGGGGCATATGTTACCACCCACCTCTAACTAAAAAACTAAGAGGGCTAGAAAGACGCGGTAAAAAGCAGTCGATAGCTCTTGATGCGTACGTGTGAAAGTATTTCGGTCATTTTTCATCTTAGAGCAATATTGGGGTCACCAGAGGTCATCAAGGGTCAAAATTTTTGAATTGTCATTATATTTTTCAGAAAACATGCCATTATCTCAGGAACTATGATAGCTAGAAAAACGCTGGGAAAAGCAATCGATAGCTTTTGAACTCTTCTTTTGATAAGGCCATCATCAAAAATGACCTCAGGTCAACGGTTTAGCCTCCAGAGGGCAAAAACTCCAAAAATAGCTGTTTTCAAGAAAAGTGTTTTTCGACAATAACTTTTGACTAAAAAAAGCTAGGTCATTTCTAATGCCAGAACCATGTTCCTCTCGCCGAGACGCGTCGAATGAACTATAATTTGACCTTGAAAGGTCAACTTCAAAATTTGACCTCAGGTCAAGGTCATGACCTGACCGGAAAAGGTCACGTTGCATATCAGTCGATGCGTCTCGGCAAGACAAACACAATGAGGCCAACCCCAGCGTTCTATCTCTTTCCAATCGAGAGTTATTGGCAAAAAACTGTTTGTAGCCTCAAATGACCTCGGATGACCTTTCAAGAGGCTATCAGCAAAAAAGACACCTTGGTCGTCACGGGTGGTCCAAATCATTGTTATCCTGAAATATTTGGACTGTTCCTATGCGTACACACGGATCTAGAGGCATTTTCGTTTTTCTCCATTGACTTATAATGGAAAGGTCACGCCACTGACCTGACCTTAGGTCACGCATATAAAAAATCCGAGATATACAAATTGTAGGCACCCATAACATCATGTAATCCACCAAGTTTGAAACCTCTCTGACAAACACTGAAGGCTGGACATGATTGCAAACTTTTTTAGGCTTGGTCAGTTAACTTGACCTAGTGACCTGACCTGACATGACCTGGGGTCAAAATTTTCACACATTGTCCAAAATTGATGTACCAAAAGCTACCCCAAGCGGCGCGGCGCTACGCGCCGTGGTTTTTTTATTTATACGAAAAAAACGCGACAGGGTGGTAACATATGCCCCCCCCCCCCACTGGGGCGAAGGTTAAGCTTCTGAGTTTAACTCATTAATAGCTTAATTAAACATGTTGTTTAATGATATAAGTCTAGCTAATGAGTGCAGGCTGTACACACGTGTTCATTGTGCAACTATCCCGGCTGGTCTTTACCCAGCCCGGAGCCGGTTTTCGTCCTTGCCACTGCCTCTGATGCCATTTACCGGTCGGCCGATCGGTCGACCTTTCTGGTATCGTACCGTTACCCATCGGACACCATCCAATGCCTTCCACTCTGTGGATGGGGTAATATATATAGCCGTGGTGTGCAGCGGCGTTCGATTCTCCAATTCATAAGACATATAGAACATATGTGACACTCACTCCACTGCACAGTACACAGCGACAGCCCTTCGTCATTGCTTAGAAACTGCATTCTAAAACAAGACTGTAACACGGCCTCTGGAAGACGGGACACTGCATTCTGACACAACAGAGGAGCACTAGCTCTGGAAGTTTGGAGACTGCATTCTGACACAAGAGAGCAGCAATAACTCTGGAAGACGGGAGACTGCATTCTGTCACAGCAGAGTAGCACTACCTCTGGAAGATGGGAGACTGCAGCAGGCAATAGAAAGATATCCCGTTTCCAGACAGTGGGTGCTACGCTGTTGTGTATTAACGCAGTCTCCATATGCTTATAACGCATGCCTACGTTTTACTTGCGTCTGACTTGCGAGACACGCCGGCTGATGTCATGCAGTTACCCGCATCGCATCTTATCAGTATGGAACGCCACAGTATATTGAGGGCCTGATAATGCAATCACATCTGAGCATTTCTACACCCACAAGTATGAAAGGCAGCCAGGCATTGTTTGCTGGTAAAAAAAAAAAAACATATCCCAGTAGGTACCTAAGCAGTGAGTGCAGTCTGTAAAAGCATCAAAGCTCGTTACATTTATTCATGGCCTACAAGTTGACCTACCGTTTTATTTTCCTGTGTTTCAAGTGTGTTGTAAATTCCACCGTACTTGAACACGTTTTGCTGATAGATTTAAACTCCAATACGTATGTCGATGAATATCTTCAGAGAACGAAAACCAATGCGATATCAAGTTTTATCAATCCAAGCGCTAGCTTGCCCCGACCCTGGAACTGCACTCTAACTTTTCTAACCAACCCCTGGCCGCCTTGCTTCACTCTACCCACCCGCTGACCGTCTCTGTTCCCTCGTCCGTTCCAGGTTTCGTATCTTCTGGAATGGCGAGTGGGTGGAGGTGCTGGTGGACGACCGGCTGCCCACGGTGAACGGAAAGCTGGCCTTCACCACGTCCCAGAGCCAGCAGGTGTTCTGGATGTCGCTCCTGGAGAAGGCCTGCGCCAAGTGAGTCGGAGGGAGGGAGGGGATGATAGAGATGATGGTAGTGGCCGGTGGGTGTGTTGAGAGTAGTTTTTACGGTCGTAATAACGGAGCGAATTTAAGAATCGAACCAAGGTGAACGTATTTTTGTGGCATGTTAAATATTTGTAACGATATTCACAAAGTCGGAAACGTTTGTTGTGGAGATCAATGGGACATTGGGTGACGCAGAATGATATGCTTCTTTCATGTACATACCTAGTATGCTTATCTACCCATACCTTGTCACCCTATTGCAACTCCGTTTTATTTTACTTCGCTATTACGTAAACCATTTCTTAGCAGCGGGCTGTCTATAGTTTTACTATGCTCGGACAACCTCAAATCACAATACCGATACTATACCGCATGGTATCCACGTGCAACGCGAAGTTTTATAACAGTGCCTATGCACCTTATTTTTATCCTGCACTCTGTGGCTGGTTCATTGTCATTCTAACAACAACTCTGTCGTGTGTATTGAAGCTCATACACCCACCTGGTGCCCACCTTATGCATCATAAACTACCCCGCTGTGTACTGTGATCTGAAGCCGCTGAGTTGTTTGTCAGTCAGTTCTATGTAGACAACACCAATGTGTTTCGATATGTCGCAGTGTCTTATACCCCTTGCTTGTCCGTTCATTCGCGACGCTCGCATTTTGGCAGTGTCTCTCTTTAGCGCAGTGTGCTATGAGCCAGTGTTTGACCGTTCACCCTCTGACTATACAGTAGCATACTCTATACCCTCTACACCAGTGTATTTTTATGTTTTAACCCGTGTTTTTACGGTCATTCGCGACGCTCGCAGCTCGGCGGTGATTCTCTTTACCGCAGTGTATTTTAAATCCGTGTCTGTTCGTCCCCTGACTACTCGGTAACGTTAGCGCAGTTAGCGTTACTGCAGCGTATTTTAAGCCTCTGTCCGTGTGTCTACAGATTGCACGGCTCATACGAGGCGCTCAAGTACGGTACGACGCTGGACGGTCTGGCGGACATGACGGGCGGTATCACGGAGACTCTGAGTATCCGGGAGGACGCCACCGGGGCAGGTCACACCATCGGTCGGCTGCTGGAGCAGACCTCCATCATCACCGCTACTGTACAGACCGGGTCACAGGTGAGCAGCTGAAACAGCCCACAACACACTACATCATCACCGCTGCTGTACAGACCGGGTCACAGGTAAACAGTCTCAGAAAAAGAACACAGTGTACATAAAGCGAATCACTGGTAAACAAATCTCAGCAAAACACAACACAGTTTAGACCGCGTTGCGGGCGAACAACTGGAACAGCACATCACCGTTATTGATACTGACCGAATCACAGATGAAGGTCGATCACAGACGATGGCGGGACACAGACTACCAATCTAAGCATGAGCTGCGTCAATATCATAGGTATGTAGGGCCTTGGCCTTGGGCCTTGAATGTCATCCTATCACGATCATCGTATATTCAACGTAGTATGTTAGTAATGTACGGCGCGGTGGCGACGTTTAGGTTGCGTACCTACACTATACGCGATCTCTACATTCGTTTGGCTACGTGGGGTTCCACGATATTATTCGTACCCCTTGACCTTCAGGCTGCCTTGCCACACTGATGGCGTCAGCTGTGACACCGGATACACCCACCGTGTCGTATATCAGCGGCGCTGAATACATTTCACGGCACTCACCGGCGTGTGTTGGCCGGGAGCCGGTGAATTGGGCGAATTGAACGGACACCACGTGACAAGGCCACCGGCTGCCGCTGTTTGGCAATTCACAGTCACGTGACATCGACCGTGGCCTCCTCCGTAGAACGGAACCCCCATTCAGCAGCGCCTACATTCACCGCAAACAAAACGCCACTTTCACATTCAGTCATTCAGCAGTCGCTTTCATGTGACGATCGTGTTCCGCTCAGCGCTTTTCAATATGCGAATGTTTGCTACGTTTGTTAGTTCCGGACCATAGTGATGTGTTTTGGATCGTATCACTGAATGTGAGATCTCACCGCATTTCGCTAGCGTAGGATATGCGATAATTTGTCGTTTGTTTTATTTCCTTCCTACGATGCAGATGCATTTGCTAACCCGCGATTTTCCCCTTTCAGACACCAAAGAACGGCAGTCCAGAGAAGTTGGCAAACGGTGTTCTATTAGGGACCAACTACAGGGTTCTCGATATTGAACGGGTACGTCTCCATATCACTATTCAGCTCCCGACTATGTTTGACAATTAGGTACTTATTCTTACCTACATCCCACCTTTTATGCTTATATGCTTGTCTTTTGCAGCTACGTATTAAGTCTAAGTCTTACGTTTACGTCGTACGTTTACGTCTTAATCTATGTCTTACGTCTTACGCCTAACGTCTATATCTTACGTCTGTCGTCTACCCTACAGTCTACGCCTTAGTCTATAGCTAAGTCTAAAGTCCTACGTTTTATCTTCACACGCATTCCTCCACTCCTAAAACACTCACGATTTCCTTTCGTGATACCGGAGCTGTTTTTGCCCCATTCGTGTTGATAATCGTGCGCTGCGTCCTGTCGGCTTGTCTCGGCCCCGCTGCAGGCCTCTGTTGAATGGCGAGTTTCCGCTGTTACATGTCCCAGCTACGGTATAGGTACCGCGGTGAGGCGGTGGGGTGAAATCGTTCCTGTGATTAGCTCGTGGTGTTAGGGCCGGATGATGTGTCCGGTGGTGTACATTTCCTACGTTTCCTGACTGTTTAGGATTATCATAGTCGAACTGCATGTTTTTTTTTTTTTTTACCTAGAGGACCGTAAGCCTTGAGACCAGCTTTTAATCTTATAACGTTTCCTCTAATACGACCCCCTAAGTAGGTAATGCTGGAAGCTGGAACCACATGTCTATTGCCCCGTGAATGATTCTCACATTTTCGGCGGGCCAAACCAACTCGTAAGGCGCGCACCCGTTCCCGTGTGCCACTGTTACCGTGTGATCCGCGGCTAGCGTTTGAAGCCAAACGTCCGAACTTACGAGCGGAGTCGGCTCGGTCTGCCGCCGTTATCTGGCCACCCGCTCCCACACTGCACTACCCAGCTGGCCTGACTTGAATCTGGGCTGTGTTTCTTGTTGGCTCTGCGTCCTTATGAATGCAATACTGACAATTTATTATGTAGTGTTGTCTGACCGATAGACATGCATCAGAGCGTTGCAAGAGGCTTTACTGTGGTTGTCTACTTTACGGACCTTATTTGTTCTAAGCAAATTGTTGTTCATCTTTTCGTTTCACCTGTGCTCCTTGAGATACACATGATGTTGAATATGACGTTTACGTCCTTTTGTTTCTATCTGTTTCGGCTCCCAGATTTTCTTTCTTCCCCTGTTCTGACCGTGCCTGCCCTACTGTACCCCCATGTGACACAATTCGGCGGGAAGCCGCTGCCCCCCCCCCCTACTGTTCCCTCAGGTAACACCCCGTTCTGTTCCCTAAGGTGACAGCCTCCCCCTCCCCACTGTTCCCCAGGTCACACAGTTCAGCGGGGAGCCGACTCAGCTCGTTCGGCTGCGCTCCTCTCTAGGTCACACCGGCGAGTACGTGGGACGGTGGGCGCGCGGCTCGCTCGAGTGGGACGAAGTCAGCGCGCTGGAGAGGGAACGGCTCGGGCCGCACACGCTGGCGGACGGAGAGTTCTGGTGAGAGGGGAGGAGAGGGAGGAGAGAGGGAGAGGGGTGGTCGGGAAGCTGGCAGATAAATGGTAGGGCGAGTTTGCGAGGGAGAAGTCTCACATGGAGCAGCAGTTGTGTTATAGACATAGAGTTTATAGGAGTTATGTATAACATTCTATGATCGTGCCGTCATATTCACCTTGCATTGTTTTATTGTTCTAAACGTTCGTACCTTCTACCTAGAGCCGTCCGCGGTAAACGAGTCGATAAAAGTACTAGCAGATATGTTGCAATATATCTCGCTCTCGTGAATGAATGGGAGATATTCGTTATGCTTCAGTAGGTAACAAATAGCGGAGCGAAACGTAGTGCCATGCCATGAGAGCAAGTAATGTTGAGCAGACCGGTAACCCTACATACGTTATCAATTATCCCAGCAGCGAAGTAGGTATCTTACAAAAGTTATAAAACCACTCTATGTACTACTGAATCGCCCAAGAGTCGTGTTCTTCTTTCATTCCAGACCGTACCACTACCCCACTGCATGCCCATTGCCCAACAACCACTAACCACCGTTCACCGTACAGGATGCCCTACTCAGACTTTGTGAAGACGTTCACTCATCTGGAGGTGGTACATCTAGACGAGGACACGGCACGGGACGAGCCCTCGCTGCGCTCGCGGATGCCCTGGCAGGTCAAAGTGTACCAGGGATCGTGGCGGAGAGGGGTCACCGCCGGCGGCTGCCGAAATAACACAGGTGAGCTGCGTGCGGAGGGAACGGGGTTACGAACTGTGACTGACGCGTTGACGGATGAAGGGACGTACGGGTGGAGGGAAGGATGGACGGAAAACGTATTACCGTTATGCTTACAAGACGTTCTCCATATGTAGGTATTTGCGTGTCCATTGATACCATTTTAGGAGTTGCTAAGTTGTCTTCAGCCATGCCAAGTTGCCTTTACTTCAGTGAGCTCCACGAAGTCATTGACGTTTGATGGATGCTTGCGGTCGAAGCAGAGTGGTAATGGTGAAGTAGCCACACTCAAGTGACCATTTTGAGCTGGGAGCGACTCCAAGTAGCCATCGTGTTGGCCCAAACGACCCCGAATTGCATCAGCTTCTGGGGCTGGCAGGTTTTTAAACGTTGACCTGGTGACCAAGATAACAGTAGTCATTCAATGAACGGACTCATGAACCGTTATTACGGCTGGGAACCCTTTCTCAGTGTGCTAATGAAGGTTATCAAGGTGTTATTTGTGTGTGTTATTTCGGCGCTTCGTTTGCTCGCAATGACCGCGAGAGACCTTTGCCTGACCAGCTTGTCACCTCATGACGATTTATTACTATTTGCTAGTGTTTTGCACTGACGATTTATGAGTGACCTAGAACTTTCACAGATCAACCTATGGCTCACCGCAGTTCTCTCCTGGTCCGTCTCGGAGTGTGTCACTTTCACCAAAACGTACTCACATTTACACCGTCGACTGGCTTAACAATGGCAGTCAACCATTTCTAGCCGTCTGATATCATATTGGATATCTGAACTTGTGTTCGTTTTCCTTCCTGTGATAACCTACGTTCCATGACAGGTAACCTTCTTTCCGTTGTTCTTCCATGTTTTCTCTTTCCGCCCGTTTCTTACGACTCACCGGTCCCTGCAACATCTCCCAACCGCATCCATCACCGTCTTTCCGTTCCTGACGTCCCTCCCCAAGATTCTCCCAGTCCCTCCCCAGCATAGGCGGCGGAACGGAGAGGGCACCGGGGCACCGTGCCCCCTTTGATTTTGACATTTTAACATTAGCCCTATGGGCGTTGCATGAAAAGAATGGGACCAAAAATCGACAGTGCCCCCCTTTAATTGAAGGTGCCCCGCCGCCACTGCTCCCCAGATGCGAACGTTAAAATCACCCCGCGACTGCTCTGGTTCCTAACATCTCACTCTCCCCTTTCAGACACGTTCCACATCAACCCTCGGCTACACCTGGTGCTGCCTGCATATGCCTCTCATCTCTAACATCTCACTCTCCCCTTTCAGACACGTTCCACATCAACCCGCGGCTACACCTGGTGCTCTCGGTACCGGAGGAGGTGGTCATCTCATTGACCCAGCACACCGTCACCGAGCCGAGGGTGGTCGGGTTTACTGTCTATCCAGTCTCCAACGGAGCCGTGGACGCGATAGATAACAGCTTCTTCAAGAAGAAGAGTCTAGTGAACTCGCAGTATACCAACGGGCGGCAGGTGAGGGCGTGGGGGGGGGGGGGAGGGTTAAGGAAGGGCGGTTAGGTGCAGGGGCTAAGGGTAGGGAGCTCAACACCATGATGAATAAGGGAGATGGAGATGCGCTTATGCTGTTCGACAAAGTATTAATCGTCTCTACCTGCCGCTTTTTTAAGTTGATTTGCTACGTTAGCTATGGTGATTGATTGTAGATGACAAATATGACATCACTATACACAGCATGGTTATAAATAAAACGGTCTATTTAAGAGTAGTGTTATCCCAGATCGTGTAAACCGCATTATTCGATAGAAAATAATACCATGTCAAAAAATGCTGCTGCCTGGCGCCTGCTACATCACATGAACCCGTCGTTCAACCAGCCCCGATGATCTCTGACCTCTGACCCTGCGCCGCCCCAGGTATCCCACAGGTGCGCGTTAGAGCCGGGCGGGTACATCATCGTACCCACCACCTTCGAGCCATCTCAGGAGGCACAGTTCACCCTGCGAGTGTTTTCCATGAACGCCGTAAAGCTGCGCTACGTGGACACGACACCCGCGGTACTGCGGAATCCTATACTGAAGGTAACGGGAGCGAGGGGCGGTGGGAGAAGGGGGGGGGGGTCGAAATGGGATAGGGGTGCACGGCTGCGGGCGAGTTCAGTGTTGATGTGTGCTGGCTACTAGCTGTGTTTGGGTTTGCGATGAAGGATTATACAGAAGTGAGCTGGCACGTTATTTTCAGTTGTGTCCTAATGCGTGATGGGTTAACGTTTCAATTTCAAAAGTTAAAATCTTCCCTGAACGTAGCAGTATTTTACGAGACAACCTACATTCGTGATGAGCCATGCATATGTGATGTCAAACGTTGTCTTCGTCAAGGTCTATTTTTGTCCGAGCTGCATCGTTCCAACTTCGGAAGCCATAAGTCACTCACTGACCGTTATTTTCACCTATCATTGTGACTGTATCGATCCATCCAATGCCCATCCCTGGAGCGAGGATGATGTTTGCTCCGGATTCCGACACAAAACCCACACCGGTCACGAATATGAGGACCTGTTTGGTCCAATCGGCACCTATCAAATGTCAGAACATCGCTGAAAATGCCTGCCCTAACTCGACTGGGCTGTACTCTTTCAGGCGCCATCCAGCGTAGACGGCAAGGGCTTCAACCAGTACGAGGCCGTCTTCCTGCAGTTGGCGGATGAACACAAAACGGTTAACGCGTTCGAGCTACAGGAATTACTAGAGGCCTGTTTACCGAATGGTAAGGGAACGACGGCATGAACGATATGTTGATTTTTAATGTGCGCCTCTGTTGATTTCTCGCGTACTAGCGTATATTTATCCGCGCAATACTCACTAGGATCCACTCAGATAACTGTAGTCGCTCATGTTGCCGTCGTCCCCGGTCCGGCGTGCGGTTCGGTGACCGTGGCGTGTAAGTGTTGACTGTAAGCCCTCAGTGCCAGGTGTGGTGACCTCAGCCATCGAAAGGGTGTTTCGGTACGCGGATATAGGTAGGTACTAGGCCGAGTCCAATTAGGTATGTGAGATTTGGGGCTTCGACCGAGTCCGACCCTCACGACTTATCTTTGTTCAACTTGTTTCGCTCGGGACTCGTTTCGCAACGCGATCGCTTAACCCCGAATCGATAACAGCACTCGACTCCTTCCGGTTCTGTGACGCCATTTCCGCCCCGTTTTCAGACTACATCAAGAGTTGCGCCACGATCGGCGTGTGTCGTCAGATCATATTCGCCATGGACACCACCATGTTCGGCAGGCTCAGCTTCAACGACTTCAAGGACCTCATGTGCAGCCTCAAACTGTGGCAGGGCGTCTTCAAGAACCACACTAAGGAGAAGACCGGAGTACTGAAGGCAGAAAGGTGCGAAGCCGGTCCCCGCGAGCGCGCGCATAGCTAGGGCGCCGGTGTTTGAGCCCGTTTGAGTGAACATGAGTCATGTGTTGTTTTTGTTAGGTTCCTGGGCCGGTCATATATCACTGATGGAATAGCTGATAGCAGTTCGTGCCGATTTAAACTAAATGCGCACCAGTCATGCAGATGATAAGATATACGATGCAAAGCAAACAGGAAAACGAGCATGTTGTTTTGGCAGGCAGACTCCATATTCTCACGGTAATGGATGATTGCGCAATGGTTTATGATTTGTGGTTCCGGACATGACAGGCCTATAATAGGAAAGGCGACTTCAAGCGATTTATGAATTCCTCAAGGCGTTTCAGGGCGATAAATCCCGATTCTATGAAAGAAAAGGTGGTGTTTTGCACTTTGTACTTGTGCACTTTAGACTTTCAGATGGCTGGGAATAAGTTATTCGAATCAAGTCTCAGCGTCATGCAGCTGACAAACATTTGCTGAGTCATGCAAACCGACCCTATCACCTGGTGATGTCCCTCATTGTATCTCGGGTTCGGGCTTTGTCTTTGCCCTGCATTACACCCCACCTCTTCACTCCGTCCTCAGGTTCCGTGACGCGCTCGCAGAGGTCGGTTTCCAGCTGAACACAGACGTGATGACGGTGCTCACACAGCGCTACCGACGCAAAGACGGCACTCTGCGCTTCGGCGACTTCGTGGCGGCCGTCCTTCAGCTCTGCGTGGCCTTCGAGGTGTTTGACAAGAAGGACCCCCTGCAGACCGGCATCGTCAAACTCAACATCTCTGAGGTGAGAGGGTAGTTCAGGATGGATGGGCAGACGGACGGACGAGAAGGGATGAATGAATGAATAAATGAATGAATGAATGAATGAATGAATGAATGAATGAATGAATGACGAAGCACTGGTGTTAATTCAGGTTTGGTAAGATCGCTTAGTGAGCCAAAAGGAATGAACGAACGGGGCTTGCGTCATACTCAGAAGGGTCTGTTTTTGGAAAAGGAACTAATGCTTCTATTTCTCATACCTCCGACGTAATCGTTTAGACTTAAGTTAAATGTGGCCGGCGACTTACAAGTCTGCCATCGTTCTGTCTGTATGCTCGCCCCCCCCCCCCCAGCACTGTCACCTGTGACTGATCTGTACGCCCCCTGTGCTGTCCACAGTGGCTGAAGGGCTCCCTCTCGTGTTGACGCCGCCGCCACGGATTCCCCGAGGCCGGCCGGTCCCGCGCCGTCCGCCGACTCGTCCGTCCGTCCGTCTCCGTCGCCGGCGACGGACCGCGCTGTACATAGTCCACCGTGTAGGATAGCTGCGTTACGCGACATCGCTGTTGTACTGCTGACATATTTTAATAAAGTTGAACGCCGCGACTGCCTCCGTATCAGTGTGTGTTCGCTTATCGCATTTTGCCAATGCTGTGTGCGTATGTAAAAAGGGACTACGGCGGTAGTCCAATGAGTCCGTACTCTGTGTCCTTTGCAACCACTTTCCCATCGATACGCTGCTCAATGTTCGCATCCAATCCCGTCCAAAACTACTGGCGAATTCGACGGACAATTTATTTGGGACGTGTCCGCACGTCTCCACTGTGGTCTCCTCAGCGCGTCTGCCATAGTATCGGGGCGCGCCCGGCAGGACAGCGCGCTCCCACCACCGACAACTCTGCCGCCCTTCACGAATAACTTAGAGCGCCGGCCGTCGGGCCGTCGCGGCTCAGTACAATGCGCCGTCTGACGCACCGCACACTGGTCACGAATCACCTCCGCGCGCTCCTGTCGCGGCAGGTCCCGCGCCGGTCACTCTCACATCGCTCACTGACTCGCTCCGATACAAGAGACTGCACGCGCGCACGGCGCCGCACTGCGACGGGAACATAACACCATCACAGCTACGATCGGTAATTGCACTTGCGGAGGCGACCGGCGCCGCCGGGCCGCGCACCCACTGACTAGAGCCTCCTGTCTCTCGCGCGCGCGCTCGCGGACGCTCGTGCCGGCCGCTCGGCCGCCTGCGCGGCTCACGCCGCTGCGTCCACACCCTGGCAGTGTGGTTCCGATCCCCGCCCTCCGCATGGCGGTCACTATCGGCAGATCGCCGCCGTCTCGTTCACGACTGTACGCGGCCCGGCCGCCGCCGGTGGGCGTCCAAAACTCGAGCTGGCGCCCGCGCCGCCGCGAGACGGTCGCCCGCGTCCGCTGTCTGCCTACGTCCGTCCGTCGCCCGCCACCAGTGTCAGTCAGTTCCTACAGGACCGTCCCCGGTCTCTACGGCTCGCTCGGTGCGTTCGATTCGCTCGCCCGATGTGTGGTGCGCGCCGCCGGTCACCTTTCGTCTCCCACCAGCCGTCCGTTCGCCGCCGAACAGCAGTCACTGAGAATTTGTCGCGGGCCGCGCTGCCGCCGTCCCAGCTTTGTACTGCCTTCGAGCCGCACCGCTCGCCACTACCCGTACTCCTGCAACACAGTTTTCAGCATCGAGATCAGACTCTCCACGCCGAATATGAAGCCCTGGTCGGGCCCACTGTGCTGCACCGGGTCGTCAAAGTTTTGGTGCGTCGCGTGCGCGAAGTCGATCATCCTCACGTCGACGTCTCCTCGTGCGGATCGCTCCGGCTGGTCGTGCATCGCTTCCTGGCCGTCATAGATGACCAGCAGGGAGGAGGTGAAGAAACGGAACGAGTGCTGGCGCTGCAGCACGCTCCGCAGTTCCGAGAGGCGCGCGATCATGGCTGGGAGGAGGTCCGTGCGCAGCGTGGTGCCGTTGTGGATAAACTGACACAGTGCTTGTTTGAAGCCGTCCACTGTCAGCTTGCGGCCATAGTATTTGTTTCGGCAGATGAAGCGAGAAAGGTTTACCTGGTACACCTGAAGGGGGTAGAGAGGGACAGTGCCAACGTCTGGAAGCACAAACATCTAAGATCTATGGCAGTACTGCTCGGTTCTTGTCTTCATTTAACACAAATTCCAGCAGGATTACCAAAATCACATCTATTTCGGTTTTAATTGATAGGTTACTGAATACTAAACTGACTGGTAACACGTCGACTTCTTTCGCGACATGTTCTACTCCAAAAGTACGGAACTTACGCATCCACGCATAAAAACCATCAAGGCATCGGTTTCGACAACTTATTTCAAAGCGAGAGAATCTCAGCCCTTTCCCCGCTGTCTCCTCCCTTCCCACTCGAAACTCACCTGCATGCCGTTGATGCGGACTCCGAGGGTGGAAGAGGTAGTGGTGGCCACCTTGGCCTTCTTCCGCTGCTGCTTGGCGGCCGAGTCGTCGTCGGCGTACTGCCGGGTGCCCATCTTCAGGTCCAGTACACATGGGTACTGGTACTTGTGCGTCAAGTTCTCCAGAAGGATGTACTCTGGGGCGACGGCGGAGCGGTTAGGGGCATGTTTCTATGGGGCCGAGACAGTGCCGGACGGGGCTGAGCGGGTCAACACAATTCACCGCGTGTCGACCGGCACACGAGAACAAAGCGTAAGAGATCTATCATAAAACACAGGTCATCATCTACCCTGAGCTGACAATGGAAAACAAAATTGAAATAATGAAACCATACGAGCCCACAATAGTCGTCTCACACCGATCAACACTCCCGCAGCCGCCCCTGAGCTTATCCAACCCTTTACCCCTGAACTCTGTGCCAAGACGACTTGCCTTCATCAATGGTCGCGCCGGCCCGCGACACCCGCCGGCGTCTTGCACCAGCCCCCTACTGGGCTGCGTCGAGCGCGTGCGCCTCGCGTGTGTCCGCCTGTCCTCACCTCACCTTAGCCAGCCCTGCGGGGGGCACCGCGTCAGCCGAGACCCACCCGCCGCCCGCCCGCCGCAGCCAAACCGAGGGCACGCGCCACGTCGGGACAGTTTAGATCGGGAAGCCAGTCCTTTAAGATTGACTGTCAGTCGCTTTAGTGTGTTTATCGGTTTATTCACCGACCGCTCCGCCGTGGCCGGCGGCTCGGTTTGACTGCGGCGGGGTCACTCCCTGCCCTGCCCTCCCGTCCCTCTCTCCCGTCCTCCGCCGCTCTGCTCACTCTGTGGTGGCGCTGCACGGTGGCTGGAGCTGCCACCGCCACTGGAGCCCGAGCCCAGCGCGCCCGCCGCCAGCTGGGTGAGCTGGTTCCGGTCGCAGCGCAGCAGCCACGGGTTGTGCGGCACGTGACCGGCGGCGGCCTCGTCACCGCGCGGCTCGGCCTCCTCGAACACCTGTGGCTGTTTCTGTTCACCTTCGATCTCCAGACTGCCCGACGGACGCATCCGGATACGACTGGGGAGGTACGGTACAAGGCAGGTCAGGTCACGGCGAGAGATGGAGAAGGCACGGCCACAGCACAGGTCCAGGTCACGGACACATAATCGATGTCGGGTATAGGCAGGTCAGTCTAGGGTCTGATAGGTCAAGCCATGCGCGTAGATAGGCCACGCCAAAGCTATATCACGGTCCGATACTGATCGGGTCCCGGTCACAGACAGGTCAGGCCACAGTCACATACAGGGACACAATACATCGTGGTCACGTCAACGCGCATTGATCTCACTGGATCAAGGCAGGACATATTTATCTAGCCTGTTTGGATTAAGACCGAGTTGGTCAAAAGACGGCGCGGATGTCACATCGGGAAAGATCGATCAGTCACGTTAGTTCACAAAACTTTCTCCGATACCGATACCGCCTGGATCAAAACAGTGTCAGTGACGTGCAAACCAGCAGACGAAAGAAAGGAGGTGAGTGCTGAGCCCGCCTCGAGTTACTGGATAAAAGAGCGTGTTATGACGGCTACGATATGCAAATGCCTAATCAAACTGAACATTGTTAGACAATAACATCATGTCCTTCATTTGGGGTTATAGCAGACGCCACCGATCCCGATTCCCGACTGCCGGGACTGACACTGGGCACAAGAGTGGAAAAGTCTAGTGTGCTGAAAGTCAGATGTAAGAGACCCACAGCTCATCCGAGGAGAATCAGGGACGAGAGGCGGAACACATCAGATGGTTCACAGCGGTCGGATTTACAATTCTGTAGGAAGCAACGTTATGTCGTACTGGTAATGGTTCAAATTTATTCAAGGTTCAAGTTCAAGTACTGGTTAGGTTACGAAAAAAGCCTGCAACATATTACACCATAGCATGCTGCGATGCATGACATGCAATTATATTGTATAATATAAGCAACCAGTAATAACACATTTATGAAACTGGTAAATTTGAAACGGTAAAAACAAAAAGGTAAAAGACATCAGGAAAAGTTACGCTGGATCATGAAAATAGTACAAGGAAAAAAGTTTATAAATTATACCGTTTATTCCTAGCTGCTACTAGCTTGGCAAGCAAAGCGGATATCGATAAACCGAAAGCTTACGCTCGGTAGGCGGCCATATCCAAACAGCAAATTCATGGCCAGAGTACTTGAGAGGCATTTGTCGAGTACCGAACCGGTCGTCTTTGACCTACTTTCCTCAGGAAACGAGAGGCCCTCGAGCTATGGCCGGGACATTCTACAAACCAGTTTTCTACGACGCACGGAGCGATACTGGGAGCGGTCTCCGCGCCAGGACGCTCTAAATGCGTTCTAGATGAGCGGCAGAACTCCGGAAACATAAAATAAAAAACGTGATAGTTGTTCTATGGCTAGACGCTAAATAGAAACATCTGTATATGCACCATAAGCCAGCCCGTGCGGCTGTTCCGTCGAAAACGACCAACTGTTGAACGTTTGATAATCGGGGAATCGGGGTAGCAAACAGCAACGTAGAAAGCGATGCCGTGCATTCAGAAAGCATCTCATGTTGCAAAATATTCTAAACTACGCACATCACGCTGGCAAGTAAAAGATGACGCCCTAAATTCGCTACCATAAACGAAGTAAGCAAATATCAACACAAAAGTAAAGCAATAGGAGCACTTTCGATACGAGACAAGCGTCTCAGGAATCTTACCTTCGTTTCGATTTGGATTCGCTGCGTTGTACGGACAATTTGCGTTCATAGCTTTTGGGTGGGTAAGCTACGAGGGTAACATAGCCATCTGCATCTTCCACAAAGTTCACCTGCAACAGGGTCGAGGATTAGTTTGAGGGGAACCTTGGAAAACCTCTCACAGAATGGCAGTGGGACCCAGACAAAGTTATTCATGGCACCAGGCTGAGAGTTATAATACCCAGCTGCAAAACATGAACACTGAATACTGAACAGTAGGTAGGTACAGATGGTACTTTATGCTCAACTTTTCCCCTCTTTTCCCTTTTTTACCATAATCACTAACCTCAATGACCCCCTTGTACTCTGGTGCAAATTGTTTCATTTGGTCAGGCATACTCTCATAGAAGTGGAGTTCTCTGGTGATGAGCGGCTTGCACACAGTGATCTCGTCAAGAGAGAACATGTGACTGTGCCCGCCCACCTGGTGAATGAAGGGCTCCAGCTGAAACAACAGATGGTGTTATGGTCAGTCACTATTTTTCAAAACAGGTCAGATCTCCAGCTCACTATTGATGATCAACTCAAATATAATAGACAACAGCACAATAAGTATGGATTAACAAATTCACATCACTGGTACTAGTGAGTGTAAGGTTGATGAAAAGGTGAAATAATAATCACAGATAAACTTACTGTTAATTTATTTTAACCCTTTAAAAAACTGTTGGTCATGTCAAAATGGCTAAGTGCTATTCACCAGTTCAAGCAAGCAATAGGTTCTGCAGATCAGTCATCCCATCTGCAGCACTTGGTGCTGATAGTATGCACTCATGAAGAACAACAAAAAGAAACAACCAATATCTCACATGGACTGGCTCTGATGACCGTTCCTCCGCCATGCCTTCTCAGGTACATCGGATGCTGTCTGGAAAAGAATATCCAAGGTAGGTAAAAAGGCACAAAAGACCTATCAGTTAGCACCTTAAATGCAGCAATTACAACCTGCCATGATGAAGGTGATGCTTCTGAAGTGAATGGCATTTCAATTTGCTGGTAGGTAACTTTTGAACAATGAGAATATAGGTACCTACCTAAGTCAAAGCATCATAGAAATGGAAACAATGATCAGTTCGACTTTATTCAACATGAACCTGCTACAAAAAATGGTGTAGATGAAATGACATGCAATTTGACAGACAATCTACTATCAAATACAAAAAAGTTGTGACACAAATTATTTGCTTGAATATTAAAATCAGATGTCCGCATGACAACGACAAATACAAAACAAACAAATCTTACATAACAATGGGTCGCAGCCTGACCAATACTTAAAGAAAATAAAAATACAACAATGCACAGAAAACAATGAATGCATATGTAAAAAGGTCTGCAAATAAATTTTCTCACATCTGACAACAAACGCACTAGGATAAGGAAGTCTAGTTTTCCTCCATTATTCCCATATCTGAAGCTATATGATTCAAACTTGAAAGCCCTTAAATGTATTTTTCTTGGTTATATGCCAGGAAAACGTCTTAATTAACTTACAGTCGATCATATAATCCAGCAACACAGCCCGAGTTTCCCCGTGAGACTACAGTGGGCTGCGGAGGTGGATCAGTGACAGTGACGACACAACTCAGGCGTCAATAGTTCCATGCGCAAAGACGATGCGCACACAAAACAGCTGCGAACGAAAACGTAGTTTGAAGTGATATTTCACCTATATTAAAAAAATCCTTTAAAAAATCCAAAACTTCGATTAACGCCGGATTGCAATGCAATGTTATTTTTGTGAATCGAGGCATTCGTCCTTGGGAAAAATCAGCTGATTGACGATAAGCCCCGTAAAAAATCAGCTGATCACTAAGCCCCGCCTTCCTCACCTCGACGTCGACCAATCACAGGACGCGAAGCGACAGGGAGCAGCAGCTCCCTCTTTCGGCGAGTCAGGCAACTCGAATGTGTCCCGTGGAGGCTCCGCTGAGGGGTGCGGGTCATTTCCGAGGTCTTGTGGGTGGTTGAGGGGGCCACATCTGGCGTTTCATGCGAGAGGCTTGTGCAAATTGTGTGTGCTTTCTAGTTTGATCAGAAAATAATTCTCTCAAGAGTTTTCAAGGTGTAAATATCTTGCTTTGGCTCAATTTCCACCTAACATTTACCAGTGCAAGTTGAAGGCGGTGTTTTGCCGCTGTTATGCCGATATAGGCGTAATTGAAAAAATACGTTTTAAATTTATTATCCCCTCCTGCCAAAGCTTTGCTGAGGCTGCAGCTATTCATATTTGATTACGCTCTGGAGTGAGGAAGGTCTAGCTAAATCAAGATGGTCTGAAAGTGCTTGACAAAACTTACTCCAACATTGGAAGGAAAATCAAAGTTGCCTTGAAGGTCAAGAGCTGTGCACTTTAAGGACCAAGAAGTAAAGATTGCTTAAGCATGAAAGACAAACCTAATTCAACAAGAACCTATGATGCTGATGGCTATCGCCTTCGTGCAGCTGGCGTCTGCGTCAAGGATGAGATGGAGAGGGAGGTGAGTAGATTCAATATACCTCTGAGTGAGTTTACATTTACAACTTGAGTGTTTGGAGCTAAGATAACAATAACTTAATTCTCAAGCTAAAAAGTGAAAGACTAGCATCATTTTTTGAAGAATTTGCTCACTGAGCTTGGAACTTAATGCTTTATTAACCTACTTAGTACTTACTTCATTTTCATTTTCATTCAACTAATTTCAATAGGTCCTCTTGCTTTCAGCCCATATCATACCCTCAGAAATTCTGAACATTTGTTCAGAATGGTGGCATAATTATTAATCTGCATTTTAGTTATTCTTACCAGGCCCTCCTCGGTGCTCCAGCCTTGTACCTACCACCAGGCCTTTCATTCCCTCATCCCTGTGAGGTGCTGGTGGTAGTTCAGTGGACAGGAAGCCTCAGCCCTGCACCCTCCCCCCAGCTGTCAGCATTTGTCTCCTCACCCCAGCTGACCCCACTGCTCCCTGTATGTGCTGCTGGTCTCATGAGCGTCTTACCCAGTCCTCCACCCTCCACTCTCCACTGAAAGTGCTTCTATCCTGTCACAGGTGCTGCTGTGACAGGATTGCTTATTGCTCTCTACCCAACACATCGTTCTGTCTCATAATCCAAACGTAACCCTGCTCCCTAGTCCCTGCCTCAGCGACACTGGTCTCTGATCAAACCCTCATCTAGCAGTCAATTCTGACATTTCCACTTACCATTCTGACAGTTGTATTCTGATGCTGCATTCCCTGCTGCAAATTTTGCTAGTCCTGTCAACTCCCTCCTCTTCCCTACCAAGCCATGAAACACCTCCTTAGACCTGACCATGGTCGTGGAATTTCCCCTACCATGGACTCTGCTAACATCTCCTCTTTTCTCTCACTTGATATCACACATTCCTAAGACCTGATCCCAGCCGTGATATCTCTCCTAACCACAGGCTCTGATGACCTCCTTACCCTCCTCCAACCCTCGCACACCCCACCAGGCCTGACCCCAGCCCTGATATCTCCCCCTGCCACAGGTCCTGCTGGTCTCCTCCTCCAAGGAGCCGGACAAGTGGGTAGTTCCCGGTGGCGGGATCGAGCCCAACGAGCAGGCGCACCTGGCGGCGCTGCGTGAGGTCCGTGAGGAGGCCGGCGTCGAGGGACACCTAGGCAGGTGCCTCGGGGTCTTCGAGGTGAGCGTGAGTACCTCAACGTTTCTACCTCTCTGCCGGGAGCTTTTGGCGAAGGAGCGGCTTGGTGAGGTGCGGTGGTATATTGCTTAGTAGTGCGTTTGAATAGCGTGCTCGTGCATCGTGCTTGAGGTGGGCACTGAATGCATAGTTGGATTGAGTTTGCTGCTTCGAGCTGATTGCTTGGCTGGCTTTTGATCGGGTGTTAACGGAGCTGGTTTTGTTGCGGGATCTAGGCGTTTTTATGCGTTGTTGTGCTTGCTTGTAGTAGCTGGTCCTCGTTTCAGATTTAAGCGCCTTTCGAAAGATTGGTATCGTTATTTCGGTATTCAAGAGCCACTCTAAAGACGGGTGTGTTCCACTTCACGTCGATCAGTCTAATCAGCTGTCGGGCTCAGCGATCCAGATTTGTCCGGTAAATGATGAGCAAGTAATCGAACCAATCGGCTGAGCGAGATACAGCTAAGCGAATCTGTGTAGCCGTACCCGTGACTGATACCGTCTATGGCGAGACTGAATGGGCGAAAAGATAAAACAATGCACAATGGACCCATTTTTAACGTCTGATCTTTATCACGACTCAGATACCCAACGGTCGTTTAGTTAACCGTTGCACTTTGTAATTCGCTTATGCATCAATGCTAAAGTTGACGCTACAAGCCTTATTTAGTAAAAAAAAAAGAAAGATAGAATATGCCAGCTTTGTGCCTTGAGTCAGGAAATCGTGGACCATGCGGCCATGCCAAAAATATTCCTGATGCTTTCCAATCACAGAAACCAGGTTTGGAGGCCCAAATCGTATAGGCCATCAAACGGACTCCTGTCCCGGTGCATTAACTGCATCCCCGCCCGCCGCCCCGCCCGCCCAGACACTAATGAGTGTTGTCGGTGTGCCGGCCCGTCGTCGGCATCCGACCCCAATTGACCATACCCGTGTGGCGCCGCACAAGCGGTCGATGGCTTCGTGCCCGGGAAATTGACCTCGCTCCAAAGGAGAGACTGTACTAGGATGGCGAGTGGCAAGTCTGGGAGGCGCTTCCGTTGAAATAATGATTAGAGGCCTGCTTGTTTGTTGGATAGGGACTGGAATATTAGACGGAGCTGATTGGTTTGTAAAACCACACAAATTGTGTGGGTGTGGGTGATCATGCGCACACGAGTTGTGCGCATGATCAAAGCAAACTCTGCTTCGATAAGTCTCGGTTAAAGTCCCACTAGGACACCATTGTTCGATAGCGAGACTATGCTTTAGGACTTTATAGTGGTCCACTCGGACGCAGCCACTTGCAGCCATGAGTATTTGCTTACAGCAATCATGATTGTTCACATGATGCATGCAACTATTTTCCGGGTGCCCTTTTTGACTACAGACACCGACGATATGTTTATATACACGTGGCAGTGGGTACGGACACAACGTACCGGGACTTATTTGGCCCATATTTATCCAAAGTTCACATCGCATGCGGACTGGTTTTAGTCACTAAGTGACTGCAGCTTTGCATAGCTGACAAGCCTAGCATAATCATCCACAATGTAATGTGAGGATCAGTATTAAATGAGAACATAAGCGTCAATTGCGTCTCACTTGTTCGGTGAATACAGTCTCGTCGGTTGAACGTCGGGGGAACAACGTCCATGTAGCGCCGCACCCACTTTCATACATCTCGTTTTTAGTGCCATCGATTTGCATAACCGGCGTACGTTGTGTCAGCGGTTACGATTTGAGTGCCGTTTCCTCATGCAAAACGTTAGATAAGCGCCCGGTTTGAATAGCACGAAGCTCATGGTGTAAACGGAGGCGCCGGCGAGGAGTTTTTGGGAATTCGTGTCCCTGAGCGGCGGGCGAATGGGCTCGTCTAGACGGAAATCATGTTGAGAAGTTCAGTCCGGGGTACCATTGGCGTCCAGACGTGCCAGTGGAGTCGGTAACGGCACCCCAGTCACCGGCCCCATTTCGACTGCAAAGGTCAGCCTGTCTCGGCTGAGCGGGACCGAGAGCCGCCGGACTAGCCGGACTGTGGTACTCAGACGACTGGGAATCCATGTCTCTGCAACAGGGTTCCTGTGGCTGAAGGAAGCCACCCGCCCCCCCCCCCCTCCCCCCGCTCTCTGCGCCGGCGCCGCCCCTGTCACCAATGACGTCATACGGTGCACGGCCCGCCACGGACCCCTCGCGTGCCCCTGCGTACCCCTCTAGCCGCCCCGTCTGGCTGAGTGCCAACGGACCGTTATTTGTTGACGACACCTTCAATCCCCCCTCATCCCCTCCCCGCCGGGTACCTGCCCCGAGGCCTGAGTCGGAGCAGGAACTGCCGACCCCGGCCCGCCAGAGCGGTTACGTACACACAGACGACATGTTTGTCGTCATGTTCAGGCCGACGGGCTGCTGGCCGGGCCCGGCCAGTGCTGCCAAACCGCTCAATGGTGCGCACCAGCGATAACAGGCGGGCTAAATATACGGCGCAGGTTTGAATGGGTGTGTGGGCTGCTTTGGAGTGCACTGGAGGCAGTTGTGTGTCATGGTGCTTGCGCCGGCTTGGAGGTTATAGGTCAGCGCTGGCACGTGTTCGATATCATGTGTGTTTTTATGACTAGAGCTGCGGCATAATCAATGTAACATTATTCCTCAGCATGATATTGTGCTGCATTACTTTTCCTTAGCATGATGTGTGGAACATTACTTATGCCGTCCTTATGTGCATGTTCTGATGTTGTCGGCCTACGGCCTATGCTGCCCACTGCCCAGTGCCCATATATGTTTGTCTGATGCTGCCAGTTGTTGTCAACCGCACCGGCTCACCGGTCTCTTATAACCGCCAGTGACACGAGCTGTCCACATGCTCTCTGCGCTCTGTCTACCGCCGCCTGTGAGCCCTGTGTGTCAGACACTGTAACCGCGTGTGTGTTACAGTAGTGTTGACGTTTCCCCGTACTTTGCTCAGCAGAATACCGAGAGGAAACACCGCACTGCCGTCTACATTCTGCTGGTCACTGCCGAGCTACCCGAGTGGGAGGATTCGGTCAATATCGGTAAGGACACCGGCGTGGGTCAGATGATCAGATGGGTGGAATTGATTCTGTCTGAGTGCTCAAATGGGTCCGATACGGTAGCTACGCGTGTGTTTGTGTGTGTGGGGGGGTGGGGGAAGGGGGGTCTCTACTCTCTACCACCGCACTAAGAGCCTGGTTCGATCCGTTTTGACGTTTGCTGCTCATTTTTTTTGGAACACCTGCGACCATTGTCAGTCACCTCACATAGCTGCCGCTTTAAAATGTTTGAAACACTTTTATTACGAAATGCGCTCACACCCATCACTCGATAATGAGTCACTTGTTTATGACTTATGCCATCTCATCATGACCTCCTGCTTTCCGGTTGCGTGCGTGTTTCCCAGTGTTGACATTTGCCGGTGAAGCTTACGTCCCGCTGTAAATTAGCATGAAAGCCGGTATTTTCTCTGGAATAGCCTGGCGACATTTTGCGTCGTCTGTCACTCACAACTGTCGACGATGGCATTAACTGGCTTTAACGCGACAGAGCTGAGAAGGAAACGCAGATCTAAATGTCCATACATTTGGGCTGTCGCTGCCCCTATCCCCTTATGTTACAACGTTTATGAATCACATCAAGGTTCTTAACATACCAGAAAGATGTTTGCGTGTTAAATGAGCGAAAATGTAACGCTCAACAGTCCCAAATGACCCTTTCAGTGTTTAGTTTAGATAAAACACTTCGCGGAAGAATCCGAAATATGCTCTGCAAAGTAGTATGTGTCTTATGTGTATGGTATGATCGTTAATTTATTGGACGACCCTAAGGAATGGCTAATGGTCTCGTTAAATGTCAGACGACTGTCGCAGTTAGTGTAAGTGGACCAACGAAGTTTTGTCACTAATGGTCAGGTGTTAGTAAAGTGTCACTTTCATTTGTGACTGAGAAGTCGATAATTATGCCCTGTGCTTTGTTTTATAGTTGTCATGTGTTACTTTCTCATTTCTTTTCATAAGTCACTTCTAGTGAAAATGATGCGAGGCTGCCTGCCTCTCCATCAGGGCACAGTGTGATTTAACTTGCCTGCCCTATGGTGCCTTCGATGTCGTATACAGTGGCCGCCCGTTATGCTCGCTGTTCGCTGTCACTACCGGCTACCGTCCGGTTCAGCCGTGCCCCCGCAGCGTGGCGTGTGGCGATAGGCCCTAAACCGCCCCCTGTATAACGCCCCCCGCCCACCGCCCTGTCCCCGGGCCCGGTGACAGTCGCCGCTGAGTTGTGTGCCATCCGCGGCCCTCGGCCGGCTGAAAGCTGCTAGATAAAGGAATGCCAGTTGGGCTGAGTTAGGGAGCGTTCGCTGTCAGGCCGTTGTCGCCCTGTGATTTCTGACGTGTCCGCTGATGTGAGACGAATGCGGATGGTGATGTTGGCTGATCAGGTGGAAGCCGAACGGTGATTTGTTTCTCCTTTCGTCGCTCCCGCCTGGTCCGACTGATCGGGGTCTATTCGTGGCCGTCCTTGGGCCAAATGAGCGGCTTCTTGATGCATCATGCGGCGGATTTTGGAGCTCGGCCGTCCGCCGACCAGAGCATACATCAGCGGGTGAGCTGTGTCGGATCAGCCAACCCTGACTTCGAGATGGCCTCATCTCTGAGGCTCCGCTCTCCTTCTCCGAGCTTTCCGCTCAGTCTTCCTGCGCCCCGAATTCGAGCTGTGAGCGCCGTATCCGAGCCAGGAGTCTCGTCTTCGAGCCAGCCCCATTTCCGCCGGTCTAGTCTCCGCGCCTCCTCGGCCCGAAGGCGTGTCAGGCGCCCGGTGGGACGTCCTCAGTCCCTCCCTCTGACGAGAAGTGGGCCCGCTGAGCGGCGTGAGCCCGGATCGGGTGACGGCCGGCGCTGCCAGCCCGGCGGGGCGACTCCGACTGCAGCCGGCCGGCCCAGGGTATATAGAACATCGGCCGGCCTGCCAGCGCCGCACCGCGCCCCGGGCCGGTCGGTCGAGCCGCCCTCCGATCTGTCCGATGTCTGTCAACCGGCCCGCAGCTGCCGGGTTCGAAGTAAGGACTAACAGTCAGTCCGGGTGGCGAGTCTTCCAGTTTACCGCACGGTCTGGCGGCCACCCCGTCAGTCTACTATTGCGGATAGCCAGTCCGCCAGTCCGGATAACCAGTCTACTAGGGTGAAGTTGGGATTGGCAGATAGTTCATCAGTTCATCAGTCCTGACAGTCTGCCCGCCAGTCCGAACAGTCACTCCACCAGTCCGGAATCACAGTCCACCAGTCTTGACAGCCAGCCAGTCCGTCAGTCTCCGGACAGCCAGCCCATCAGTCCGGAATGGCAGCTCTGCGGTTGGCTTCTACAGCTGTCTATTTAATTTGTTTGTTTCTTTTACAGCTGCATAGCTAAAATCGGGCCTGAAAGCCACGCATCGCACACTTACAGATGTAGCAGCAATGCGTCGCTCACGTCAGGACGGCTTCGCAGGCTACAACCTGAACACCATACTGCATACAGATCTGACAGGCATACTGTATGCTTCGTTCATAATATGACAGTCACACAGTAGACAACACCCAACTAGCGAAATTACATACCTGACAGCTACAACTTGGCAGCTGCGCATCGTTTTCCGTTCCGCGTGTTCCCGCCTCGTTCTCGCCCACTTTTCGCCGACGGCCGGCTACGTTCGGCCGTCAGTTCCGCCTCGAAGCCGGCGCCAGTCTCGGCAATCGATTCGGCTCCGCGTTCCAAGGCGGCTGGGCCCGGCGTGGTCACCGCTCGCCAGCTGTCTGCGTCTTGTCGAGCTGGTCGAGACTCGCCTTGCGTGGATGTTGTGGTATCTGGCTGGTGGATGTGACCAGGGGATGTCTCCAAGGCGATCTCGCCGGGTGTTTAATGACTGGTCAGTTGACTGACGGCTGATTGATTTGAGTGGTAGATTGATGGTGCCCGTTTGCGTTTGCTGGCAACCAGTGGAGGTTATGGAGGTTGGTGATTTTTGGTGCATTAGCGGGCATGCAGGAGCAGCAGTCGGCGCCTTGGCTGATTTCCAGACCGATTCAGTCAGTCCATGTTTCCATAAAGGGCCGGTGATCGCCTGGCATGCATTAGCCAAATCAACACACGCTTCATACCAGTCAGCTATTTGTTAATTAATATTGTCCCTATGCTGCTTAATCCCTCCGTCATTGGTTTCCCGTTATCCATTGGTTCCCGTTGACCTTGAACTCTGTACTTCTGTCGGACGCCGCTGCCTCTGACGTCACACGAACTGACGTGGTTACTGATATGTCTGACTGCGCTGACTCGTCTCACGAACGCAGCCGCCTTTGCGTGTGCCATCAATGTGATCGCGTTCGTCACTCGGCCGACTTTCTCGCGTGCCAACCCTTGTCGGCCTGGCCCGTCACGTGCGCTTCAGTGGTCGGTCAGTAATCTCGTTCGGTCGACTGCAGCCTCCCGCGCCGCCCAGGGGGTGTTACCGTCTGCAGACTGATCCCATTCCCGTCTGTGTCTCCGCCCGTATCTGAGCCGCACGTGCGCTCGTCAAGGGCACCGCCGCCCAGCGACACGCGTTTCTGTGCCGCTACTGACGTGTCGGGACCAGGCAGAGCTGTCTCCCGCTGTCTCTGTCTGTCTATGCGACCGTAGGGGGTCACTGGCCCGCCCCGCCAACGGGTCCGATTGTTATCTTTTCGGCGAATTCCTGTCCACTGACACGGCTCTCGAGTTAGCACGTCAGTGGCAGAGCACGGTCAGCCGCTGGTGAACACTGTACTCCAGTCAGCAGTTGGCTGGCCGGTTCGGAGCGAGACTGCTGGACGGTTCACGGTCAGACTACTGAACAGGAAGAATGTCTCCGCCGAGCAATCCACTCTACCGTCCCAGTTGGTTAAATGTCAACCTCCCATTGGAAAGCCAGGCTCAGAAACCTCCGGTCAGACTATAACCATCACCCCGCCTACCCGTTACACAATCTGCCGGCGGCGGCACAACATACAACAAACATCAAAGCGGGCAGTTTCATCTGTCAAAACGGCGCGGCCCACGCTGCAAATGGCCGGGGGCAGCTCGGTCACGGCGGCCCCGTGGCAGCCGGCGTGACAGCCGACATTTTTATGACCGCGGAACATTTGTGCAGTGGCGGCCCCAGTGAGGATGTTAGGGGGCGGAGATGGGCTAAACGCAGGGGCGCGGGAACTACTTTCCGACTGGGGGGGCACACCATAATAGAGATCAACCTAGCCCGGCAGGGTTTCGGAGTCGGAGTCGGAGTCGGAGTCGGAGTCGCCCGGAGTCGTGGCAAGCAGCCAGGAGTCGGAGTCGGGGTCGGAGTCGGTCAAGCTGCCTCGACTCCGACTCCGGAAAATAACTAGAATCTCTGATATCACTTTTCAGTTGTTTTTTTTTTACCAGTTGCCCGCGGTAGAATTCGCTTCCGGCGATAAAAGTTGCACTCATCTTGTTTTTGTTCTAAATGACAAACATTGGATCTTACAAGTTTCAAGTTATATCATAATTTAGTAGCCAAGTATTTTGCATGCCTGTTATAACTTCCACTATCTGAAGTATTTGACGAGTCAAAGACTAAATGACAACTGTATTTTTATTTTCTTCGTTTATGCTCCGAAAAGTATCAACACATAGGAATGACCGACATGATGGCGATGCTCGTGTTCGTGATACGGCCGCCTCTCGCGCTTCTCGGCGGGTTTCCACGCTGACCGCTGACCTCTTTTGGATTCAGCTGCGTCCACGTGGGAGAAATAGTGACTGCATGAAGGAAACCGGAGAGTATGAGCGTTCTCCCCGTGCACGTAGACCTAGCACGTGGCGTCATATCACGCAAAATTTTGGCGGCCGCCATTGCCATTCGTATCAGACCCGGAGTCGGAGTCGGAGTCGGAGTCGGAGTCGGAGTCGGTCAGGAGTCCGGAGTCGGAGTCGGAGTCGGAGTCGGAACAGTGCTACCACGACTCCGAAACCCTAAACCTAGGGTACCCCCAAATCTAGTTTTCTCACCGGTTTTAGGCCACTTGTTTTTCATCCCTCGGCTTTTTCAACAAAAAAGAAAACATTTGCAAAAAAAAGTGTGGTATTCCGTCTCAAAGCTGAGGGGGCACCGCCCCCACGGCCCCAGAGTTGGGGGGGCAAGCTGCCCCCACTGCCCCCCCGGCTCCCGCGCCTATGGCTAAACGCAATCATTTTGTGTGTGTTCAAAATGATTCTGAAGCCAGTGCGGTGATCTCCGACCGCATTAAAGAAAATAATGCATCTAGTCACATGCCACTTTTTTACTATAGTGTAACGAATAAGTTTTTCTGGATGGCATAGTCGTCCCGCAACCCTTTGTCTGCTAGAACACGACTGCAGCCAATTGATGGCGGTCATTGACTGAAGCTGACCTGGCCACTGAACACTGGTCAGGGGCAGCGGTCAGGGGCAGGCTCGGCTCGGGCGAGGGAATCCGTCTGGAGCGGGATGGGGACTGGGTTGTTCGTTGGGAGGTTCGGTCCGAGTTATGATGACGGTGGGGTCGGAGACGGCAGTGAAGGCTGGAGGGGCCGGCGTCGGCTGGACGGACAGCGAAATCCAAGCGCATCGGCACCAGAGCGAGGTGACATCAGCGCGCGTGCGAGGCGTTGGCTCCGCTGCCCCGGGCGGGGGGGGGGGGGACGGACGGGTCATGTGAGCTCCGCCGCGGGGAGAGGGGTGTGTGCTGAGTCACCCTCCGGGCAGAGGGGCGGAGGACGGGGCTGTTTGGGCGGCCGGCGGGCGGGCCGAGCCGTCACCACCGACAGCCGCCGCCGGCCCGAGCTCCCCCGGCGCTCTGTCTCGCTCCTCCGGCACTCTGTCTCCGACCGGGGTGATTTGGTACTCTGCCTTCGTCCGGGGCACGCTACAGTCCCCAGGGCGCACTACGGTGCGGAACTGCGACTGCTTCCGGCAGTGTACTCCAACACTCTTCTTCCGCCGACACACTGTAAACCTCTCTCTCCTGGGGCTCCGCCTATCCCGTGTTTGTATCCTTTTTCTCGAGCGGCTTTACTTGCCACGCTCCCGTGCTCAAAGCCTCCCACAGGGCTCTTCCACCGCGGCCAGGATCTTTGATCGCTCTACCCGCTCACCCTTCTCTACCCGAGCACCTGAGCCCTTGCTCCGTAATCTGTCATACTGTCCTCTATTCTCCGTGATCCTCACTCGTACTTTACGGCTTGCATTCTTAGTACTCAGCTCTCGTCTCATACATCCCATACATACTCTTCACGGTAGTACTGCCCTGATATAGCCTGCTTTACGGTCTCCCCGCTCGACTGCCGCCGTGTCGGTCCAACGTGTCCACCGTGTCCAACGTGTCCAACGTGTCCACCGTGTCCAACGTGTCCACCGTGTCCAACGTGTCCAACGTGTCCAGTTTGTCCTTCGGGCCCGACCGTATGAACCGCGTCTATATCACGCGACAGACGAGTGATCCGACGCCGCCGCTGCACCGTGTTCAGCTATGCACGGAATGTCGAATTGGTGATGGCAACCGACACCCCGGCCTGGGTCCGGCCTCGACAGTGCTTTCGGCATACGCCAGAGCTCAGTTTGATAGAATAGCAGCAAGGGCGTCAATTTTATCGATGATCTTCGATATACGCCTCTCTATGACCCCAAGGCCCAACAATTATCATTATCCTCAATCTTTATTGGCGATCAGTGTATTGATCACATTGGAATAAGCTGCAAGGCTCTATGCGATGATTGCAATACATTCGCAGTGCTGCTACGTTTTCTCTCTGACTAGTCCAAGCGCCTACTCCTACTGCATATTCTAACTTGTTCGTGTTTGCATCTCTACTATAATGTAGACACTAGGCAGCGGCTGGCCACAAGCTGGAGATATGTTCAGCGCTGTGTCGTGTCACTCCAATGACTGCGCCGGCTTTAACGGGAACGTTTTGAGTGTCGTAAGATGATGGTATGCCAGAGAGGGTCATGGGTATCGCTATTTGTCTCGTTTATCTTGATATAAACGTGTGTTTTTATCATTTTAATGTGGACTGCGAAGCCTTGCAAGTGCACTCTTCATTTTCGTCGACCATTCTATTCAGACATTTGACTTGCACGGTTAGTTGCACTATTGCCATCACTGTTCGTTACTCAGTTGTATTTTCAGAAGGAATGTCTGGTATGTCGGTGACTTATGCTCTGGCATTTCGTGAACGTGATGCATTCCGAGGACAGCTCCAACCGAGGACATTGGACGGTGTACATGTCTCGGCACAAACCTCAAGATGACGAAACCAACGCCTTTTTCTGGCAACCGTGTGCACTTTGACTTCGAAGTGTGTCGGATTCGTGCTGAGAAGTTTATTGCGTTCGTTCGACTAGGTCGCTATGTTGCGTGCCGGCGATGCCAGTTTTAGTTGCTAATTTAAGTTAGAATAATTAATTTAATTAGTTTCTCGCTACCGCAGCAGCTGTGCGCCTGGCGATGTTATGTGTTTGGTGAGGGCTATTTTGGTTAGGCTGTTTTGGCTGTCGGTTCTGTCCACATACGATGTGCGTCGTGGTTCGGTGTTGTAGGCAGCGGCAGAGGTGATGCTTTGTGTTTACCACCGTGGCGTGGTCGGATGTTTTTCTGGGGCGCCGTGAGAGTAACGCATTGGCCCGGTGTTGTCGGTATATGTTGTGTATCTGAGTCTGGCCTGATGGCTTGTCGATATTGATGTGATTTGATTCCATGTCGATATCGCTATGGCTTATCTCCATTGCATGTCCGACACACCTCGCTGTCTTGATCGGCTGTCCTGCTCGGTGTTCTATCATACCGGTGACTGATGTTAGTATCTCCCTCCCTCAGGTCGGCGGCGGAAATGGTTTGACCTGGAGGACGCCGTGCGGGAGCTGAATGAAAATAAGCCCGTCCAATCTGGGTACCTCAGGTGAGAGCCACCCCGAGTCTGATCGTAAGGGGAGCTTTGTTGTACGGGTGAGGTATCCATCTCGGGTACCTTATACGTGAGCACTATGTGTTCAAAAAAAAAAAAAACACCCAAGACATGCTTATACTCCAGAAGTGAGCAGCTGTATACTTTCCTAAAAAAAAAAACGATGCCCTGAGGGAAATTATTTTTCTTAGATGGCATATTTCACATTCCTCTTGGTCATATCTTGTGTCATATGTGTATCTGGTATCCACCTCATAGCTGAAACTGAAGGCTATCGAGTATCGTTTCCACTTTTGGTGTGTTTTATCTTGGTAGATCCGATGTGAACCAGTTTTATTTATCATTTCTCTCATCTGGCGACAAGGACATGACCACGGACATTGTCCTCCCGTCGCGTGTTTGTTCTTTTCTCTGTCTCCGAAGCTCTCGCCACTCCTCGTTCCTCACAGCTACTACATACAAGCAGCTCCGAGAATAAATTTAAATAAATCCACTACAGACCGAAAGTGAGCGAAAACAAACTTCACGTCGCGGCCGGTGGTAGAAATATGGCTGGGAATGGGTGCGGCCCTGCCGAACTCAGCGGCGCGGCGTGGCGGCGGCATTTGTGGCGCACGGAGGCGGATGTGACGCAGCTGCGGCGGTCGTGGCGCTCTGATACTGCCTGTGATGAATGGGTCGTCTGTCGGACGCCGTTTGAGCGTGCTGTGACGCTCACCTAGCCGGGCTCAGCGCGATGCTGGTCGCCACCATTAATCCTCTGGGCAGCAGTTTGATTATTTACTGTGTTGTCTGGAGCGCAGACAACCTGCATTCCTGCAGCTGTTTCGGCGATCGACCGTTACAGGCGATTGTAATTGCTAATTGCACTCGAGCTATTTCATTGGGGTTACTTTATTCATTTGCGATTATATCAACCATAAAACCAGGGATGATACGGTATTACCGTGAGCTCGCATACAATACCGTCGTTAGTTTGCCGTCGCCGCCGGAATACGCTGACTCGGAGCGCTATGCCATATCGATCAGTCATGCGACAGCAATTCTTCAGCACGTCGCCGGCCGATCGTCGGTGGTCTGTTCGTTAGTGGCCGATCGATCCTGACGACAGACTATCGGGGAGTGTGTGTGGGGGGGGGGGGGGGGTCCCACGGGACAGTCCGACCTCCCCTGCCTCCCTGGGGCGTCCTGCGCACAGTCCATCTCTGCACTCGCCGAGCCGAGCCGAGAGGACCGATCAAGGCCGGCGATCAAGGCCGGCGCGGCTGCTCCGGTAGCGTCCCGTGACAGTGTCGCCCGCTGCCAAGCTCGCGCTGGACTGCGGCCAGAGGCATTGTAATGGGTCGCTCGGTATCCGACCGAACACTGGCGGCATGCACCCCGCAATGGCCGGCCGGGTAAACAGTGGACAGCGGGGCACATCGACGGCGGTCGAGCGGTGGGGCAATGACAATCCTGAGTTTGACGGAGACAGTGGTAGCGAGGAGAGAGCGGTGGAGTCGGCGAGGCGATGGCAGAGCGGTGGTAGCAGAGGCAGTGTGGTGGAGGGGAGGGGTCGCGCCGGGGATGAGGTGACGTTGGTAGCGACAGAATACCGCGTCGGCGGTGAGGGACAGCGAAGCGCCGAGCGAAGGCACACGACGGGATGTGTCGCTCGCACCAGCAAATTGCTAATCTGCCGAGCGATATTGTGTTGGGGTGACGGCGCTCGGCGCGGCCCGCCGGACCGCGAGTTATTAGAGACGGCGGCTCAGAACGCTTCATTGAACCGAGCTCGTGTATCGTTAATGAGATCTGATTAGATTTCGGCGGAGAGCCGAGTTGCCACGATGTGGTGTGTTATTGAGAGCCGGCAGAGCTGCGAAAACAGGGAGCGACTGCAAATACGTAAAGCGTAAAGCATGATTTTATCCTACCAGCCTGTGGTTGACTTTATTTTGGGATGTTATGTCGTGTGTATGAATCTTTTCAGCATGCAAGTATGAAATTAGCATCCTTAATTCCGTCTCGGAATAATTTATGTCCCTCATATACCACCAGCGCTATCGCGTCTAATGCATTTCAAGAGTCCCAACTCACAAGGTTTCTCATAACCAGCTCTTGAAAGTTGTTGTGGTTGACTTTCCGGTCCTTTTCAGCCCTGTCTCGCTTTTGTGTCTCGATACCTTGTCGCACATCTGACCACAGTCTCCTCTTTCACAGGTTACTCCTCAAGAGCAAAGAGAAGGACTCCTGACCCGACTCGTAGGCTGACGGCGGATGGCCCTCCCGGTGGGCCGCGGAGGGGGCGGCGGGTGACCTCTGATCGGGGTACGGACTGTGACCTCTGACCTCACAGAGATGAGCCGGACAGCCCGCGGCGGCCGGCTCGACAGCCGGCGCCCGGGGCCGACTCGAGTGAAGCCTCATTCGGTCAAGTGGCTGAGCCGACGGCCGGTCTGCCGGGGCAGGTCCGGTTTCAATCGGTCGGTCCGTTCAGACACCTCTCCCCGCCCCGCTCTGCCTGACGGGAGCGCCGTGACCAGAGCCGGGCTAGTTTTGTATCCAGCCAGCGCGTGGGTGAAGTCGAGCCAGCTTCATCGAAAGGACGCTTTTTGAATTGTTTATCTCCGTGTCTGTGTGCGGGGGCGGCCGCTCGGCGCGCTGCCTCCTCCGTTCGTGTCGAGCGCGGACGTCGCTGGCCCTCTCTCCGGCCGTCGTCGTCGGACGGACATGTGTCCGGAGAGGGTGCAGCGGTGTCCCTGCCGCGGAGTCGCGGTGCCGCCGGTCCCTCGCCGACCGCCTCTTGGATATGTGCAATATTTGTGACGCGCGCGCGCGCCGGGCCACTGTACGAGGTCAGTTGTGCTCGCGCGAGCCGCCGCCACCTCTGCTGCTATGGCCGTCTCTCCGAAATCTCAGTGGAGCGTCCCACTAGGCGGCGCTGTCGTCGCTGCGTGCCTCGACCCGAGGCCGGCGCGTGTGGGCACACCGTGTGACTGGGTGGGATGGATTGAGCGAGAGAGCGGCGCGGCACGAAGGAAGTCCGAATTATTTTCGATATACCCGGACTGGGCTGTCTTGTTTGCGTGGAGCTGCGCCGGCGGGTGGCGCCGCAGCGATGGCTCCTGCGTGAGCCGCGGATTGTCACGTCTTTTGTCGTGGGTAAAGATGATGCCGCCGTCTATTTTGTCATGTATGTTTCTGTGGTCGCCGCCGCCGCCGCCGGTGTGGCACCTGTCTTTCGTCGGTCACGCGAATTCATTCGAATCAAATCACCGGCCCGCGTCAGCCCTGCGGTGGCGCCGTCTGTCGTGGTGCCGCGAGGGAGCCGCCGATACCGCCACCTCCCGGCCAAAGAGTGTACCACAGTTTGCGCAGTCTCCCGCTACGTAATCGCTCCCATCATCTACCGCCTCGCAGCCGTGCAACTGACGAACCAACATCTAAATTCAAACTAGTCGACCCCGCATCGCTCCCTCGCGGACCAGTGACCCGTGGAACGGCGGTTGGCCTGGGGCGAGGCGCCAGGCGCTCTTCTGTTCACCTCGTATCGTGGCTTGCTCTTGTTTCGGTGCCGCGTCCGTCAATAAAAGGAGTGTGGTGCCCAAAAGGCCACGTTTTGTTGTACTGTTTGCCGGTTTGCGGCTGAGCGAAGGATGGTGAGTTCGAGGTGGCATGTGGTGCGTGCGGGATATATGCACTGCAATCGTCTGTGTGGAAAATTTAAACTTATGACTATTGTGGAGTCTTTTCCTGCAACGTAGGATGTCTTTGGTTTGTACGGTCATCGCGGACATGCACCGAATTGATCTTATAGACTATCGTGTGACATGTCGATTGTCATTTTGTTTGAGCGGTGGGTTGCTAGCTTGTTGGAGTGACACGACTGCGGGACGTTTCCTTCTAACTTTATACGCTGTCCGGCCATCACCATTGCCCGCCATTAATTTTACAGTGTCGCCCGTTCGCCAAACCTTGTCCCCCAGAAATGATCCATGTTGTAGCGTTCACTAGTCTCACCACCGGTGCTGCCACCTGTTCACGAGCTTCTGTAGACTGCTGGCCGCACTTTGGACTCTGATAGGTGCTGCCATCCGCGGAACAAGGCTGAAACGTTCGGCGGTGACTGTGGTATCGCGAATGACCATATGATATCCGGGAATTTTCAGTCACCGTTCCGTGCTTCTATCCTCAGGATACTGAAATCCTTCTCCTCCACGCCGCAACCCCTCTCTGGGCTGGACAGGCAACTTTATCTCATGCGGGTTGCTCCCTTAGAGCGGCACCGCTGCTCCCGAGGGAGCGCACCCCGTAGCCGGGTGAAGTGAGTACCTTGGGGCTGATCGGCCTGTCCTTCGGGATGGGCTCAGCCCCGGTGACTCACTAGGGTGCCTGCCCAGACCAATGTCTCCCCCTAATTCCTAACATCCTTCCGGCTCTGAAATGGTCTAATTGGACCGAAAGGGCCTAACCCAACAAAACAAACAAACAAACAAACAAACAAACAAACAAACAAAAAAGAATTTCAGTGTTGGTGCATTTCTTATTTATCATAGAGTGTGCACTGTGCACCGCGATGACCTAGCTCGAGGTCACAGAAGTTGCGCTTATCAATGAACGAAACGAACTCGGGCTGCTCCTCTTATATCCTTAATCACACGGAAGCAAAGCATGGCTGATTCGTTAAAAAAACCGGCGGCGCCTACCAGCAGCGCCATTTCGATTTCTAGAAGGCAGAGCCAGCTACAAACATCACTATGAGACCAGTTAACACAACACCAGTGTAATTGCGAACACCAACGACCTGCGGTTTACTGGTGCACCGTTACACCAATCATTCACTGCCTGTAACCCAGCGAAACGCCGGTCGTGATGCTGTCTTTTCTGTGACGCTTAGAAGCACATCGCTGTGCTATCGGTCCGTTCTAACTCGGTGATTTACTGCCCACCGTCTTGCTCACGGTATAACTAAGTGTCGGTCGGCCGCCCCATGTCAGCAGAAACGCCATCATGACTGACGGTGGCCACCTGAATCACGTACACTTCAATAACAGCCTGGCCCTGATTGCCTCCAGGATCCTGGGCAGTGACAGTGAGTTGGTAAGTTGCGTTCGTCGCCCAGTCCAGCGGCATCTCCAGCTTCAGCTGGGTCGTGTACGTCGGCAACACATCACTGGTCTTCACAGGCTCGGTCAGACTGAACGGGCTCTCCTCTTGTATGCCGAAGGACAGTTCGTGATTGGCAACGACGGGGTCAGCGTCGGCGGCCGAGATGACCAGACTGCCCACCACCATGCCCACCGGGAGCGTCTCCATCACGTGCGTCGTGTACCTCTCCGAGTCGAACACGGGCGCAGCAGTGTTGGCGTCCACCACCTCTAGTGTGAACGGCACCCGGGCCACGTCGGCGCCACACATCAGAAGAACCGTTCCTCTCATCACTGCAGGATTTGGAAACGTTGGATTTCCGAAGTCCACAATGCCGAACATGTTTGACGTGGCGAGAAATTCAAGCGTTTGTAGGTCCGCGTTGATTGTGACGCTCACGTACTTGCTGGCATCCAAGTACTGATTGGAGCCGTCGGGAGGTGCCCATGTGACGTGCGTCACTCTTGGAGCGTCCCGAGAGGCGACCAGGCCGGTCTGGTTTTCTGGCCAGCTGCCGATGACGACTGGGCTGATTTCGGGACACCCTGAGTGTCGCGGAGGAAGAGTGACGAGCAGCTCAGCTCGACATGAGAACCGATACCCACCATCCTCTGTGGCCTGCAGCAGGAAGGGTACGACCGTGCTGTCGGATTGGAGCTTGTCTGTGATGTTCTTGGTGAGGTTCAACACGGCAGTGTCAGGATCTAGTGAGAAGTAGTCGGCGTACTCACCCTCAGCGGGATCAACCAGCAGTTCATAGATCAACTTTCCGGGGGTGTCGGGGTCCACGGCTCTGATGGAGACGTCCAGCGGCCCCGGTGTCTCCGGGTCATCCACGGTGACAGAGTAGATGTCGTGTTCAAACTCGGGCTGCGCTGTGTCCACGTCAACAACGTTCACTGTGATCGTGATGTCAGCTGACTTGCCTCCAGGGTCCTGGGCAGTGACAGTGAGCTGGTAAATCGCGTTCGTCGCCCAGTCCAGCGGCTTCTCCAGCTTCAGCTGGGTCGTGTATGTCGGCAACACATCACTGGTCTTCACTGGCTCGGTCAGACTGAACGGACTGTCCTCTTTGATAGCAAAGCTCAGATCGTAATTGGTCGCATCGGCATCAGCATCTGAGGCGGCAATGACCAGATCGGGTAGAACCAAGCCTGTGAGAAGCACCTCCGACACGTTGACACTACGGGGAAACGAGCCGAACTGGGGACTGGCCGTATTCCGGTCCTGCACCAGCAATATAAACTGGAATTCTCCTGTGTTGGAACCGCAAATCATCTGGCAGGTGCCCGTAAGCTGCGCCAGCGTGGGGTAGCCCTTCTGTAGATAGTCTCTGACACCAGCCAGAGACGGCAGAGCCGTAAATTCGACCGCCTGGGCAGTCGAATTAAATGTAACGTCCACATACTGACTGGCATCAATAGTGTCATCGGTATCGACGTACGGAGCCCAGTAGACTTCTGAGACTCCGGGTGCGTCCTGTGATATGATCAACTCTATGTTCGTCTCCGGCCAGTTGTTCTTTCTCACCGTACCGATATCGGGACATGCTGGCTCTGTCTGCGCCTGCACTCGGAGAGACCGGTGCGGCTGAACGGTCAGCCAGAGAACCAGCAGAGAGACCCACTCAGCTCGCGCCATGGTACCGTCGGCGAGCACTGACCTGACCTGACCTGCTGCGGACCTGTCCGGGCGGCACACTGGGTCTCTGCGACGGACCGGTCTGACTGCTGCCGGATATCATGGCCCACGACTGCTATCTGCAGATAGTCTCAACAGCACAGGAATTTCATCTGGCCCTTGATGTGGAGCATCACACAGCCACACAGGCCATTATCCGGACGGGTCTAAAAGTCGGAGGGTGCAGAACAGAAGGACGCTTGTCTTGAGCTGAGCACAGACGGACGACTGTCCGACGCGTCGGCCTAAGTGCATGCCAAAGTGCGCACTTGTTACCGTAACAAGGCAGCGGTTGATGCTCCCAAATAAAGGTTTGAGAATTGATACCGCATTCACTAAACGCATTTTTTGTTCAAGCACAGGAATAGGTTCCGGGCGCATAAGGGGTAGGTACTCTCCCCGATTACCTGATCATATCTTGATCGCTTGATGTAATACATATGCAGTATAGGTATAATGGTGTCTACTCTTAAATACTAAACTCATGCAATTCGTGCTGCTTATCTCCGTATCATTATCTTCTACTGCCCCTGTCATTTATCTGCTCAAATAAATTTTAAAACTGCTTTCGGGGTGACTCATTCAAATGGGAAATGTCAATAATAAACAAAAAAACACGGTATTGGTAATTCGTTCCGAACTCGTTTCTTACTTCTATGCCTACCACTTCCGACATTTCAACACTACCGATGTATGCATGATCCACGTTCAATGATATTCATTTGTAACTTCAAAGCCCCCCCCCCCCCCACTTCCGAGTTCCGACTTCCCCCTCCGGACCTCCCTCCCCAGTCTAACGCCCGAGGCGTTTGACCCGCGGCAATCGCGGCGGCCCCAAACCGAACAGTCTGCGTGCGGGGCTCTCAAACTTATTCCCACCGCGCCCACCGCGCGTACTATCAGCCGGTCGGCCGGCCCGGAGTTGAGAACCTCCTGGCAACGTCGCTGGAGCGTTCCAGTTTGCGCATGGAAGCGGAACCGGTCGGGGCAAAGTGCCTCGGGCGGTGCGCGGCTGAGGTCGCGGGAAGTGACCGGGACGGTGTCGTGATGCCGACCCCGGCTCAGCAAACCGTGAGGTCGGCGCAGGCGCCGGCCAAACCCCCTCAGGGAAGTAAGAGACCAGAGAACGGAACGAGACGCAAATCTAGCCCGGAAAAGAAACGACAGACGCAGAAGAAAACGTCATCAAGAGAGACGACAGGAGAGAAGGTGAGTTGGAGCGGAGTATTTTGCACCTGGAGATCAAATTATATGTTCAATGAAGGCGTAAATTGATGTGATGGGCGATTGCGATGGTGGTACGATGGTAGGGAAAATGTAAGTATTGATATGATCAATGATGCACGATGGTCGTACGATGGTAAATAAAAAATTTACGTAATTGATATGAGGGACGATAGGTGCCATGCCTCTTCGGTGACTCTTGCCAGTTATGAAACCACACACCTCCGCCAAGATAGGTAGGAATAGGATTGCTGAGCTCGAAGTGAAGCGTTTGATTGGCATTTTCATTTATCATGGCCCGAGGATGAAAAGTTTTCCCAACTCGAAATGAAGGCTGAAGCTCTCATCTCACGCTACATATGGATTGTGATGCGATTGTGTCTTGTGGTGCAGTTGAGTGAGGTGCACGGCTATGGCAAACCTTGATGATGGCCATTGACCTCTATGTAGGTATAGGTTAATGGTCAAATGGTCATGGCTACCTATTAGGTACCAAAGCGTGGTCCATTGACGAATCGTAGGTACATTACGCTAAAATCGCTTGACGATGACGCTTCAGCTTACCTGCTTTTGACCAAAAATCAACTTCTCAACTTCTGCTCTGAAATCACCCTTGAATTGAAAATGCGCTCTAATTGTGAGGTTGACATCCACAATGCATAGGTTAATATTAATACACTAAATAATTATGTTATGCAAGGCTGTAGGCGTAAAACTTATGCAGTTTCTTTCACCAGCCGTGCTATTTGCCAGGCCATGACCTCAGGTCAGGTCAGGTAGTTCAGAACTTCTTTAACTAACCTCAGGTGTTCCCTATCCAGGTCAATCACCTGGCTTTGACCCCGTTGTTTGAGTAGTGTCCCAAATCAGACCACAACCATAACAAAGCCACCGGGCGGCGCACTGTCATAATGACTGATCCAGCACCAAATGTTATCCCCTGCGTCCGCCGACAAAGCGTCTGCTCCGTTGGGACCTGCGAGCCGAGGGAGTTTGGTCGCTAGGGTGGGAGTTTTCCGCCATACGGAAGTGGAACGCCGCGCTATAGGCTCTGGGAGATGAATAGGGCCCGTTGTCTGCAGTGTGCCCTATTCGTCGGCAAGTGATCCCAGCTGCTAATGCCACTGCCCACTCCTGGTGGAGGAGTGGGCATCCCCTCCACATTAGGTGGAGGGGATGGGTGCTGGCTTAGTGCTCCTCTAACGGGTGTTATCATTACCTTGGGCCAAGGCTGCCTGCTGCGCGTGTGCCATTACGACAGGCACCCCTCTAATGCAGACTAGGAGACAGATGAGAAAGAACCCCATGTGTGAGATGCGCCCCACGGCACCCGCTCGCCGATCGCGGACCGATCCCCTTTCGCCGGTTCTGCCATAAGCCGGAATGTCGGTGCCGGTGCCAGCTCGACCCCGACGCTGGGCGCTACTTTTAGCGAGCGGCGGCCCGACGGCCCGACGGTGGCGGCGGCGGCGGTGACAGCGGCCGCCAGTGGCCGTCGCGCCGTGCGCCGCCCGTGCGCCATGTCCGCCGCCGACCAGTGACCGCGCTACTGTCGGCCTACGAGCCGGGTGGCCTGCCCGCGGCATGTCTTCGTACAGGAGCCGATACGTGAGTGTTAGACGGGGCTGGCCGTCCCCGAGGGGCCGAGTGAAGTAGGTCGCTGTATGGACGAATTTCTTCCGGTCAGCGTGGTTGTGATGTGTTTTAGATGATAGGTCATGAGCGGTGGGAGTGTCAGTGCCATCTCGTAGAGTTGGGTTACCTTCTCGGATTTCCGATCCAGTCTTTGTCTGCCTGACGTTAATTCTGCGAAAACTGTCGGTTTATTTACCGTGAATCTTGCCCAATCGGAGGCGTATGTTTGCCCAAGCGCCAGCCTGAAGTGCACATCAAACCATTGCCCCCACTGCCCGGCTACTATTCCTCAATAATCGGGATATTTTCGTATAGGAGCTGCTTACTTTGGCCTGGCTCAATGAAACTCCAGTGGTATTGAGCTTCATGTTGGACCATCAATACCTAGTTACCTACCCGGTGTTTTGTGCTGAATGGATAAGTTTGGCATGACGGACCTCTTTAATGAAAAATGGGACGTTAGCAGGTTCAACAGCTTCATTGTTTTTTATATTCTTCTGTCTATTTAAAAGCTACGAGTATTGTGGCTGCTTTCGTACGGGCAGAACGGTTTTCCTCCTCATCGTAATTTCAGCCCAATTAGGTATTTACACAGCCCGATTTGTTATGACGCTTTCAAAGGAGCGACGATGGTCCGGCATTTAGCGAAACGTAAACCCAAA